>NC_067479.1:48088454-48220954 GCF_947179515.1 Apodemus sylvaticus
TCCCAGCCAGCCCCAGCACGCTTAGACTTCCCTTCAACAAGCTTTGAAGGCCCTGCTTGGATCTAGTGTCTGCTTCTTCCATCTGTGGTGGAGGTGGAGGGAGATGGAGGCCCTGCCTGCGGAACGAACAACTTCAAAGTTGAGAGAAATAGGGGCCTTATGTTTTTTCATAGGAGGGAAGTAGAAAAAGATGTTGTGGATGGAGGTCCCAGATGGTTTAGATGGCTTAGGCCCTCCCTCAGAAGTTCAATGCTTTGAGGGCCTTCACTGACGTCAGAGCGCCAATAAGTCCGAGTAATAATGGCGTTTGGGCGTCTCTCGGGGAGGCAGAGCTTTGGAGTTGTTCTCCAAGACTGGCCGACCACTGACCTGTTTCTCATCCCTTACTGTCTTTGGCTGGATTCATGCTGTGAAGATTTCAGAGTTGTGCTAGCCAGGTTCCTTCTCCTGGCTGCACGCTGGGCTTTAAGGCTGGGCCAAAGGATCCCATAGACGAAGCCCAAGTGTACGTCCCACATCTCAGCCCTGAATGCATCACTACTTGATCCTCTGCTTTTGTTTTTGCATCAGGTGACTGTAAAATGAGGGGTTGAGAGCAGTCTCTGAGGTCCTGTGGCTCTCAAGTGACATAGCCTGTGGTTGGACTAGGGATATAGCAGAGAAATCTTTGGAGTCAGAAGCAACAAGGCCCACACATTCTAGAGACTGACAATACGACTCCTGGCCACAGAACAGGATAAAGAGGGAGAGGATACTATGCTGGGATCTTTGCTCCCTGCTGCTCAGGTCTCAGCAACCCCCACACACTGTCTTCACTCCTCACCACCGCTCTCTCCTCTGGTGGAAGGCCCTGGGTGAGAAGATGCCACCAGGTCACACCAATGTGGCTCAGCCTTGAAGAGCCCAGCACCCTAAATCTTCCTGAAGAGCACTCCCCCTTCTTAGAGGTGAAAGCGGTAGCCTCCTTCTGGTGTTCCAGATTCTGGTGGTCGGACCATTCAGTAGACAGAGAGGAACAGAAGGGAAACAGCAAGAGCACTGTTCTAGGATAGAATAAGCTGCGTTGGTGGTGACATCAGAAGCTGATATGGACATGTCACCAACAGCCCTGAGTGGGTATGCTGGCTCGTGAGCTCCTCCACTGTACTAGGACCAAGTCTCACATTTTGAGGTTACAGAATCTATGCCTACCCCTACTTTAATGGAAGGCATGGCATGTCATGTGACAGAACACTGTTTGGAAAGATGAGACTATTGACCAAGATCCTTATACTCAAGGGAGTGCATGGCATTCATGTCCCTCAACCTCCGACGAATCTCTTCAGTTTACCACACATGTGATTAGTGCGAGGAGGTCTCCGGGAAGTCTTAGGATCCTCAGACAGAGCCCTAAGTGAAGAAACGAATTCTGGAGCCATAGTTTGAATATTTGTCAGTGTTGGTGGTTAGACATTACCCTGGGCTTGTGTGTGAGTCACTCTGAGTGTCTTTATCAAGAGCCGCTTGAGGAACCACTGAGGAGTTCCCAGGGACTCGGGGTTTGAGTCATCCGGTGTCAGCCCCAGGTGACGATTCCGTCCAGTTTCAGGCAGAGTGCAGCAAACAGAGCAAACAAGACACAACCTATCCTGTGAGATGCTTTGGTGACGTTTCAACTTCTCTCTTTGTTTTCCTTCCATGAAGTGAGCAACTGGAGAGCTGCAGGCTCTGCAGAGCCCTGGGGAAGACAGCTGGGTTTGCCCTGGGCCGAGATGGAAGCAGGCACATACGTCCACAGAGAGACTTTATAGTCAGGGCAGCCGGAGGGGCAGCCAACTTCTGGAGCTCTGCAAAGGAAAGCTGGGAGTATCAGGTGTCATAGCTCAGCGGGAGGCCATTGTGTCCACACTGTCCGAGGGCCAGGGAGGCTAGATACTGGAGATACTTCTAAGAACCAAAGATATGAAGGCCTAAAGGAATTCCCTCCTAGCTGAGAAAATACAAAACCAGTCAGAGTTTCTAGCTGCAGGCAAAAACAAGGGATCACATAGCTAAGGGAACAGGGCTGCTCACAGGGTCCCAGGGACACTCTGTGCCTTTCTGGAAGTTGCACAACCCGGGGTGGGAGGGTGGGTTGGGGTGGGGGGAGGTGGGGGAGAAGGTCCTTGCCCCTTATACCAAAGCCACATGTCGAGGAGACCTTTCCTCAGGTGTGGGAGGGAGTGGGGGATGGGTGTGGAGGAAGGGTGCTTCTTGTTAGGGGCAGAGGCAGTTTACCCACTCCCCGGCAAAGAGTCCAGAGAAGCCAAGAGATGCAGGGTAACTAATTGTGTTTATCTAAGATATAAAATGGAGGATATGTGATGCAGGAAGTGATGATTGCATGCACACATGCACTACAAAGTGATTGCTGCAATCAAATCAGTTAACCCACCTGCCTTAGTGCATGTTTTAATGCTACCATGTTAGGTATCATTAAAACATGCACTAAGAAGCCAGGTGTGGTGTCACAAGCCTTTAAATCCAGCACTCAGAAGGTAGAGACAGGTGGATCCTCAAGATCACTACTTAGCAAGTTTCTAGGACAGAGCTACATAGAGAGGCTCAAATAGAGCCTGTCTAAAAAAACCAAAGCCAAACCAAAACAATAAACAACAACAAAAGAAAAACCAACCAAAAAAAAACCCCAAAATGAATAAAACACACATTGAGGCATACTTAATCAATATGGTGGTGCTGGTTTGTTTTTGTAAACTGGACACAAACGGGAGTCATCTGGGAAGAGGGATCATCAGCTAAGGAATTACTCCATCAGATGGTCCTATAAGCACATCTGTGGGGCATTTTCTTGATTAGTGATTGGCGTGGGAGGGCCCAGCCCACTGTGGGCGGTGCCAACCCTAGGCAGGTGGTCCTGGGTGGGATATGAAAGCAAGCTGAGCGGGTTGTGGGGGAAGATGCCACAACCTGAAGGTGGTCTCTGCCTCAAGCCCCACCCCTGGGCTCCTCTTCTTGCTTCTCTAGATGGACTAGAATGTGGAAGTGTGAGCCGAATCAGCCCTTTCCTCCTCCAGGTTGGTTCTGGTCACGGTGTTCTTATCACAGCGATGATGTCAAACTGGGACAGTGTGGAGTATTGCTGGGATGGTCCTGACCATGCGGTGGTAGAACTTTGGGCCAAAAATGCCTAGAGCTTATTGAGTGGCCGTGGGAGCTTGGGTGATACAAATGTATAAGAATGAGAGAGCTGGGTGGTGGTGGCGCATGCCTTTAATCCCGGCACTCAGGACGTAGAGACAGGTAGATCTTTGTGAGTTTAAAGCCAGCCTGGTCTACAGAGTGAGTTTCAGGACAGCAAAAGCTACACAGAGAAACTCTGTCTCAAAAAAAAAAAAATGGGGGAGAAATGCAGATGGTGGATTCCTGGCTTGTGAAGAGTCAGGGGGAAGCAAAGGCTCTATTGGAGCCCTGCGTGTGATATGTGAATTAAGAATCATTGGGAGTGAAATGTGTGCTTCCTCGGGACACTAGATGCCAATCATCTGGGACTGAAGGACCAGCTCTGATTCATAAGAGGCCCAATCACTGAGGTGAAATCTTCTGAGAAGTGTTTCCTCAGGGTCAGCACACAGAAGCTGTGGATGGCCAAGGCTGTACATCTGGAAGGCAGTAGAACTTGGCAAATAGGGTATAAAATCTCCCACATGGTGCTGGTTTTGAAGGCATGAAGGATTCCTGGCGAGCAACTGAGACTTGGCACTGTGAAAGTCCAGGAGAGGCTGTCGGAGAAGGTGCAGCTTCAGTTGCAGTAGAAACTGCAGGATACTGGGAATGCTAGGATAGTGGGATATCTGCCAAGGACAGAGCAGATGTGCAGTAGGCTGACCTAAGCCTGGAAGACAAGTTGTGTGTGCCGCAGACAGCAGAAGGGGCTGCCTAAATACTTTAGAGTCCAGAAGAAGCTAAGTCCAGACACTGGACAATGAATTATTTACACTATTGGGTTTTGGGTTTAGTTTGATCTGATTAGAGCTATAGCCTGCCTCTTCCCTCTTGGGATAAGAATTTCTTGTTTTTTCACGGGCACCCACGAAGTTAAGAGTTTAACATTTTAAAGAGATATTGAACTTTAAAATCGAACTGTAGTTTATAGTGTGCTATTAATATTAATGTGATCTTGGAAACGAACAAAAGGGGAAAGTTTGTGATTTAATAGTAATGTGTTTGTGTGTCAAGTTGACAAAGGGTCGGTCCATTGGGCAGGTTAGTTTTTGTCACAGGCTAGAGACTCCTGGGAAAGGGAATTGGTCTTCATCAAGTTGCCCTGGAGGCAAGTCTGTGGTGCATTTTCTTAATTAATGATTGCTGTGGAGGGCAAATCCCACTGTAGGAGTTGCCTGCCCTGAGCAGGTGTTCTGATTTGTGGGGGGAAAAAAAAGCCAAACCGAACAAGCAATGGGGAGCAGGCCAGGACAGTGCTGCTCCATGGTCTCCACAGCCGTTCCTGCCGCCGGGTTCCCACTTGCGTACAAGGCCTGGCTCCCACTGATGATGGGTTGTGGTGTAGACGTGTGAGCCGAGTAAACCCTTTCCTCTTTCCAAGTTGTTTTCGGTCATGGTGTCATAGCATAGCCCAGTGAAAGAAAATGGAGGGAGCTAGTCGGAGGAGATGCTCTGATGCCTTCCTGTGCCAGCATCACAAAGCCTCAGGTGTTCAGCAGGTTTAACAAAACCAGAATGGAGCAGGTGAAACGCCAGAGTAATTTTACTAAAGGAAGGGGAACTTAAGATGCCCGTGTATGAAGTATAGGTGGCACGGGGTTTTCCTTTTAGCCTACCCCCCCCCATTCCCCTTGCTTCCCAACTCCTTCATCTTGTATTCTGTACTCTGTCCAGGTTGGCGGAGGGGTGGGGTGGGGTGAAAAGGGTCTGCACTTTGGAAGCAAGTACACTTGGGTGTGAGTCCCAGCTGCATCGATCATCAGCCCAGTGAGTGAGTGAGTGAGTGACCTCTCTTTCTCATCTGTAATATAAGGATGATGATAGTTTGCTCATAAGGTTGTGACAAAGACCTAATACTGCAGTGGATGTAACAGGTTGGTTAGCTTCTCCTTTTACTTAGAATCACACTGATATTACGGAAAAACATAAAAGTGACATGTTTTTAATTGTTAGAAGAAGGGCACTGTTATCTGATCAAAATAATTGGGCAAGTCACTGAACGGGGGTAGATAGAGTTGGTCCGGCATAGAAGAGGACTCCAGCTCTTCTTTATTTCTTCAAAGTCTCATTTATTTTCATCATTAGTGTTTTGGGGGACTTTTGTTTAGTTTTGTTTGTTTTGAAACATTGTTTCTCTGTGTAGCCCTGGCTGACCTGGAACTCAGCGATTCCAACTGCCTCTGCCTCCCAAGTGCTAGGATTCAAAGTCTATGCCACTATGCCCGGCTTGTAGTCGCCTTTCTTGAAGATTATTTTCATTTCTTCTATCCTGTGTTGGCTCTAGGAACTTGGATTTTCTTTCTTTTTTGTTGGATTCAGCACAATTCCATGGAAACTCTTGTTGTACTGCCTAGCCTTTGGTCTTGGTAAATGACATTGGTTAGCCACTTCTTGAAACACAAGAGTTGTTTCCATGACAACTCCGTGTCTGCTGTCTTCCACCTTCCTCTGGCTTCCCACTCTGTCAGCGGGGCTGCCTCCTCTTCTTTGCCTAATCCCTGAACGTTTCTGTCCTACTGTACACTTCCATGCACTCTGACTCCTCCTGGTCCTCTCCCAAGTCTGTTAGTCATTCTCATGTCCTTGGACACCATCTGTGTTCTGAAGGCCTCTACATTTTTGTCTCCAGCGTAGGTCTGTCCTTGGAGTTCCAGACTTGCATGCACAGTTGCATAAAACAAAATCATTCTGATTCTTTCATTTTCGTCCCTCCCTGATTCTCCCTCCTTCCCATGTGGGAAGACTGCTATTTATTTACAAGCTAGGGAACAGGACTGCACTAGAAAAAGATCTGTTAGCACTGTGATCTTGCACTTCCAAGTCCAAGAATTTTGAGAAATATATGTTGGGTGTTTAAGCCAGGCCCTTTAAAATGATTTTACTGGAGAAATATTTTCTTAACCACAGATATATGGGAATATAAAATAGGTATACAAATAAAATACTTACTGATAATATAAAGTTTATTTTTAAAATCTTTCATATACATATGTGTTTGCCACTTATTAAAGATTAAAGAGAATTTGCAGACTGAGATTGATGTGCTCATTTCTACATAGAGATGAAATCTTGGCAAATGCTTTATATTGCAGGACATAGAGCACTGTCAATAAGTTTTTCAGAACTGACTGATATTTTGATTTTATAAGTTTGAATGCCAAGAATGTCATTTTGCCTAAATATATAAAACAAAATGGTAGAAGTATGTTTAGAACCATTTCAGAAATCATTGAGAATTCTCTCCTAATCCCAAGCCTAAATTCAATGAGTGATTAAAAAAAAAACAAAAACAAAAAAAAAAAAACTCAAGCCAAGCATTCAAACAGCAACTTTTAAAATCAAATGTTTTAACACAGTATAATGATATCTTCCATGTTGTAATCCAACCATTATGTTTTTATTAAACAGCTTGTAGACATAACACACCACAGCTCGTGGTATAAAAGTCTCAACTTTGAGGCAGCAGCAGGAAGTGTGCTCACTGGTGCTGTGCGACTGTGGGCAACGTGGGCACATGGCAGCGTGTTCTGAAACACGGCTGCTGTGCAGTCACGTGATACCCAGGGTGAGCGCTGCTGGAAGCACCCAGGCCCCTTACACAACTGATTTTGAACTGAGTTTCGTTTGGCCATGCATTCAGAAGCCTTGTAGTGTTTCCAAGGGTTTGCAATCCCTCCCCCACATTCGGTTATGTGGCCCTACACGGCTGGTGACACAGTTTGAGAAGGTGTAGTTTAAGCCACTGGGTCTAGGGTCATATGTTATAGCAGTTCACACAGATTAAGACAAAGACCTTACCCCTCTCAACTTCCTCTGTGAATGAACTCTAGGTGGAACCAGTATTTAACCTTATAAAATAAAACCAGGAAAGTGTCTGATTTCTGAGAACTTAACATGTATCAGCAAAGAAGTATGTCTTTTTCAGTTTCTTAAAAGGTCTTTATTTTAGGTGTTTGGTGTTTTGCTTGCCTGTAGTATATGACATATACACATCTGGTGCCTGAGGATGGCACAGCAGAGAAGGTATTAGTTTCCCTGGAACTGGAGTTAGACAGTTGTGAGCCATCACATGGGTCTGGGAATCAAGTCAGGATCTTCGGGAAGAGCAGCCAGAGATCTTAACTGCTGAGCCTTCTCTCTAGCCCAAGAAAAATAGTCTAAGCAATACAAAACATTCTAGAACAGCGGTTCTTAATTGGTGGGCAGAGACCACTGGGAATGTGAGCTCCCTTTACAGGAGCTGCCTGAGACCAAAGGAAAACACAGGTATTTATATTATGATTCATAATGGTAGCAAAATTGCAGTTGGGAAGTACTGATGAAATAGTTTGACGGTTGGGGTCACCACACAATGAAGAACTGTATTAAAAGGCTGAAGCATAAGGAAGTTGAGAAGCACTGCTGTGGAAAAAAAGTCCAACAAAGTAAATCTGCATAGCAACTAGATCAAAAAACAACAACAAAAACAAAAAAAAAACCTCCTTTACTATAAACAAGGTCAACAGAGTAACAAACTAGGAAAAATATTTGCCAAAAATGTTGATTACAAAAATATATTCTTTTACGTTAATTAAAAAAAGATTATTCATGGAAAACAAAAACAACAACAACAACAAAACCCAAGGGGCTGGACTGATGCCTCAGTGTTCAGTAGCACTTGCTACTTTTGCAGAGGATCTTGATTTGGTTCCTGACACCAGTGAGGCGGCTCACAACTGCTGTAACTTCAGTTCACAGGAGCAGCTGTCTGGTCTCTGGGGGCCCAGGCACTCACATAGTGCAATATGTCAATGTGGACAGCCACCCCTGTATATAAAATCAAAGCAACGCTTTAGAAGAATAAGTGAGGGATAGATAGTCCACTGGAAAATAATCTAACCAATTCTTAAGGCCCTAATTCTCAACCCCACCCAGACCTTCGACCCTGGCCAGGCCCCTGGGGAGCTTGGAGCCTCTTCCTGCTGCTCGAGGAGGGGAGTGGGGTTTCCTGTGTGGTGTATGCTCTACATCTTTAGTGAGCTGACATAAAAGACACTCAATGTAGCTGAACAAACTGGAAAAACTTGCAATGTAAATGGTAAGATTTTGTAATATGAAGATAATTATTCAGTATCAGAGCAGGAGCACAAAAATCAGGAAAACCATTATCAGTTTCATCCCCTTCCGACTAACAGTGATTCCATCTTGTGGGGAGATGTGAACTGTGGTCTGCAGTATAAGAGAAAGCAGTGAGTGCTGTACGGGGATTTTCCACAGCAGGCCTGTTGCCCAGTCTTCTGCCTACTAGGGATGGGCTGAAGGGGTGGGCATGGTGGGGAAAGTGCAGGGACAGCCAGCAGGACTGCCACCTTCTCATGGTTCAGCCTACCCACCAATGCTGGTCAATTGTCTCCAGATCGTCCTGAGTGATGTCACCAGGTCTTTACGAGGTGATCTGGATTTGGGTGACAGCTTATGGGATGCATCCTGGAAACTGCCCTGCCCGTCCCTGCTTGGCACTCGTTTTTTGGTTGGTTTATTGTTGCTGTTGGGCCAACTCCTCTCTCAGGTGGACAGGCCTGAGATGCCATCGAGGTCTCTCTGCTGGGAAAGGGTCTCTTCCCTCTTGCTGCTCCGGACTTTGCAGAAGGATGTGCAGTGTAGGACCCCTGAGCCAGTGTGGGTGTCCGGGCTGAGTGGGAGAGCAGCAGGCCTGACCTGTCACACGAAGCTGTGAAGCTGTGGAGAGCAAGGGTCCCGTAGCATGCCCCCCTCCGCTCAAAGCACCAGTGGGATGGCCAGCGTCACATTTCACGTCTGGACAGGCAGCATCAGGTTACTCGCTTCTGTGAGTTGCAGGGTTGCCTTTGAGTCTTGCTTTAGAGGGGTCGGCCCAAGGTCATTGGCTCTGCTACGGCCTCTAAGTCGGAGCTTCAGGAGGTGCTCACCTCCAGAGAGAAGCCCTCCCCTCCAGAGCTGAACATCCAAAAACCAAACCAAACCAAACAATAACAACAACAACAAAAAAAGATACTGAGGCTAAATACACAATATTGTTTTGCATTTAAATTTGTTTTTTAAATTTTTGTATAGCAGGATATTTGATATCTTATAAAACTTGTTCTGGCTGCCGTCTAGACCTCTCAGCTCTCACAGACAGCAAAGCGCCCGGACTGAAGCACGCCTCTGAGATGCAGACCAGCTCGGCAGCTTGCTTCTCCTGTCTCTGGCCCGTATAACCCTCGCAGGCACTATCTTCCGCCATAATCAACCCAGGAGCCTAGGGGCTGGAAGTGTGTGGACATTATTTCAACTAGCCCTATTCGGGCACCTTGCTTTTCCCCAGGAGATTTAAAAAAAAAATCACAGATTGTACTGGCTGGTTTTGTGTGTCAACTTGACACAGGCTGGAGTTATCACAGAGAAAGGAGCTTTAGTTGGGGAAGTGCCTCCATGAGATCCAGCTGTGGGGAATTTTCTGACCCATTTAGTGACCAAGTGGGGAGGGCCCCTTGTGGGTGGTACCACCTTTGGGCTGGTGCTCTTGGGTTCTATAAGAGAGCAGGCTGAGCAAGCCAGTAAGAAACATCCCTCCATGGCCTCTGCATCAGCTCCTGCTTCCTGACCTGCTTGAGATCCAGTCCTGACTTCCTTTAGTGATGAACTGCAACATGGAAGTGTAAGCTTAATAAACCCTTTCCTCCCCAACTTGCTTCTTGGTCATGATGTTTGTGCAGGAATAGAAACCCTGACTAAGTCAAATTGGTACCAGCGTAGTGGGGTATTCCTGTGACAACCTGACCATGTTTTGGGGAGGACTGTGGAAGGACTTTGGAACTTTGAGCTAGAAAAGGTGTGGAAAGTTCTGTAGGAGCTTGGAAGAAAATGTTACGAACAGTGCAGAAGATGGAGGCCTGGCTTGTGACATTTCAGAGGGAAGATTAAAGACTCTTAAAGTGCCCATGTTTTGATTATGAAGATTCTGTGGTTTTGGTTAGCTGGGGCTGAAGAATCAGCTGTAAGTAACAAGATACCAGAACCACTAAAGCAAACCTTTGTGTTACTGGGACTATTGATGCTGGTTAGCTGGAGCTAAGAAATTAGTGGTGATTAAGAAGAGACCAGCATCGCTGAGATGAAATCTTCTTGGAAGTATTTTCTGAGAGCACAGAGAGTGTGTTCCAGAGATAGCCACAGTTGTATTTTGTGCTGTGGCTGGACTTGGTACTGTGTAAGAGTCACCCAGATGGTACTGGTTTTGAAGGCATGAAGGGGTCATGAAGAGCAGCTGAGGCTCTTGGCACAGTGAGAGGCCACGGAAGGCCATTGGTGAAGGTGCAGCCTCAGTTGCAATTGATGGCCCAGGACTTGAAGGGGTCATGCATAGGAGCAGAGGCTTGTCACCCTGAAGAGAGCCTATGAGAGGCTATTGGTGAAGCCTAATTACAGTGGAAGATAGCAGCATTTTGGAGATGCCAGTACCATGCGATGACCACCAAGAACAGCAGCAGCAGTGGAGTACAGGCAGCTGAAGCCTAGAAGACAAACTGTGTGCTACAAAGGGCAGAGTTGGAGAAGTGACCCAAGCCCTTGGTGGAGCCTGGAAGATTGTGAGTTGGATCCCAGACATTGAACCATTGGAGTTTAAGTTTTACTTTTGGTTGTGACTGTGCCCTGATATGTTTCCCTCTTGAAGGAAGAAAGTATTTTAGTGGAGCCCACAGTTAAAAGACTTTGAATTTTAAAGATAATGGACATTTTAAGGTGAATGAACTTTTAATATGTAAAGACTGTGGGACTTTTAAAGTAATTTAGATCTTGGGGATGAATAAGAAAGTAAGGGTTGAGGCTTAATAGTGATGTGTTTGTGTGTCAAGTTGACAAGGGGTCAATTGTACTGGCTAGTTTTGTGTGTCAACGTGACACAGGCTGGAGTTATCACAGAGAAAGGAGCTTCAGTTGGGGAAGTGCCTCCATGAGATCCAGCTGTGGGGCATTTTCTCAATTAGTGATCAAGGGGGAGGGCCCCTTGTGGGTGGTACCACCTTTGGGCTGGTGCTCTTGGGTTCTATAAGAGAGCAGGCTGAACAAGCCAGGAGAAGCAAGCCAGTAAGAAACATCCCTCCATGGCCTCTGCATCAGCTCCTGCTTCCTGACCTGCTTGAGTTCTAGTCCTGACTTCCTTTAGTGATGAACCCTTTCCTCCCCAACTTGCTTCTTGGTCATGATGTTTGTGCAGGAATAGAAACCCTAAGACACAGGTCAAGTCCATTCCCAACTCTGGATTTTTTTTTTAATCATCTGCTCTCTCCTTTTCCTGTGGCTCACTGAAGCTGGGGCCTGTAAGGAACTGGAGTTTCCCAGAGTCTCCCCTGCCATCCCTGAGTGTGGGGCACCTAAGGGAGCCCGGAGTGCGGTGGCTGAACTCTATGCAGTGTTCTCCTTAGTCCACAGCTGCTGCTCTCCTGAGGCAGCCTGGGTTTCTCTCCAGCCCCCAGTTTGCAGGGCGACTGATTCCTGACCCACGTCCTACCTTAGGAACCTGTTCCCCCACTGTAAGGTGCTGGTTATGTTTTTGTGTTGATCTATCTGACAGGCAAGCAAAATTCTGTCATAAATTCAAACCCCTTCTTGGCTTGACTTGATGGTAAGTCCCACTTTCAGAGCTGAGAGGAAATGCTTGAGTGCGGACAGACAATCATCTTGTCAGAGTAGCTTTGGCCTAAGCAGAGTTCTATTTGAGGAGGACTGATTTGTCTTTTGGCTCCTGGATAGTCACGAAAGACAGGTGGGGGAGGGGACGGGACATAATTGCTTTTGGGATTACAACAAGGAACCTAGTGTATGATCCTGATTCTTCGCTTCTTTTGAGATCTGGTCCCCCATCTGTATTTTTGGGCTGGCTGGCAAGCAAAGGAGGAGAGTTTGAGGCAGAGGGGAAGGTTCTCAGCACAGATCTCAAAACATACCTGGCTGAAGCACTTCCCTGCACTTACGATAGAGTGGCAGAAAGGCCACTGGTGCCAGCTGGACCTCATGGCTCCCAGGGGATGGGCAAGAGGGGTGGGTAGCAGCAGCAGGGCACGCTCTCCTTTTGGATTCTTTCAAACTTTCATTCTTCTCATGGTATTACCTCTTCTTCCTCCTCCTCCTCTTTCTCTTCCTCCTCCTCCTCCTCTTCCTCCTCCTCTTCCTCCTCCTCTTCTTCCTCCTCTTCTTCCTCCTCTTCTTCCTCCTCTTCCTCCTCCTCCTCTTCTTCTTCCTCCTCTTCTTCTTCCTCCTCTTCCTCCTCCTCTTCCTCCTCCTCTTCCTCTTTCTCCTCTTTTTCCTCCTCCTCTTCTTCTTCCTCCTCTTCTTCTTTCTCCTCTTCCTCTTCTTTTTTTTTTTATTATAAGTAAGTACACTATAGCTGTCCTCAGACACACCAGAAGAGGGCATCAGATCCCATTACAGGTGGTTGTGAGCCACCAGGTGGTTGCTGGGGTTTGAACTCAGGACCTCTGGAAGAGCAGTTAATGCTCTTAACTGCTGAGCCATCTCTCTATTCTCGCCCCCCCCCCAGAAGCTTCTTTTAACTGATCCGAGTATTGAGACTAAGTGTTAGCACTCAGCCCTAAACAGACATCCACGTCAAGCCCTCCCACCCAAGAAGCAGGGACACTCTGAGAGAGGGGACAAAAAGAATTTAAGAGCCAGAAGATAGGTCTCAGAAAGATGTTTTCTGCACATGAAATTGTCTTCGGACTCATGAACTCACAGAAGCTGGATCTACACCCTTTCTGTCTGTCACTAGAACAGAACAGGCTTCTAGGTGACACCAAACATACATGACAGAGCAAAGTATAGTCAGATAAAATGGAAACCCTCATGTTAAAGTCGGAGAAGCCACACCCTGCTTCTTCTCTTTCCTCTCTCCTCCTGCCTCCTCTGCCACAGGCCCGGCTCCCTGAGCTCTGAGGGGAAGGGCTTGATGGAGACATCTTGTTTAGATCTGTGTTCCAAGATGTGTCTCTCTACATAGTGTCTGGCTGTGGGTCTCTGCATCTGTTCCTATCTGCTGCAGGAGGAGGCCTCTCTAAAGAGGCCGACTGAGGCACTGATCTATGAGTGTAGCAGAATGACATTAGGAGGTTTTCTTTTAACCCCCCCCCCCCCCCAGTATTTGGTTTAACCCTAATTCTCTGGGCTATCTAATCTCTGGTTCTTGCCAACCAAGCAGTGTTAGACGTGGGTTCCATCTCCTGGGCCTCAAGTGAAATCAGACATCAGTTGGCTCCTCCCATGTATCTGTGGCAACATTGCCCCTGGCATATTTTGCAGTCAGGACAGATTATATAGACCAAAGGTTTTGTGGTTGGATGGGTGTTTGCTTTGTTTCCTTTGGTAGTCTACAGAGTGCGTTCTGTGTCATAGACGCTAGAACGAGGGGGGAGGGGGAAGGTTCTTTGTAGATGTCAGTTCATCCTCTCCACGTTCAGAGAGTTGTGTGGGTGTTATATTCGGCAAAGGAGCTTGCTATTAGTTTGTGGAGAGCAACCGATGGTCTTGGCAACAACCTGGGTTGTTTCGGGGTTTCCATGGGACCCTTTCCTCTGACAGCACAATTGGATGAAATTGTGTTCTGGGGCTGGACAGTGAGTTTGGTAGAAAAAAGATGAGCAGTAAGGGTTTCATGTCCCTCATTATTCAGAGGCCTCCTTAGGATCCCTTCGTATGCTGCATGACGTTTCTACTGCACTAGTTTGTATATCGCCACCCAGGGTTCAATTCTCCCTGTCTCTCCCCTCATTCCTTCCCTCACCCCACACCCCACCGGATTCTCCCATTCTTAGCCCTTCCACCCCCCCCCCCCAGTCCACCCATAAAATCCATTTCCCCTTTCCCAGGAGATCCACATGTCCCACCTCCTAGTTCCTCTCTCTCTCTGCCTCTCTAGGTCTATAGATTGAAGGTTGGTTATCATTTATTTAATGGCTAATATCTAGATATAAGTGACAATATACCATATTTATCTTTCTAGGTCTGGCATACCTCAGGATGATTTTTTCCCCCTAGTTTCATCCATTTACCTGCAAATTTCATGATGTACACATGTATTTTTGTTGTTGTTGGTGGTGGTGTTTTTAAAGAAAAAAAACAGGCCCTTGTTTGGGTGTGGGGAGCAGTCCAATCGGCAGCTTCTGAAGCAACATTCTGGAAGCAGGAGGAACCTTCTCCGGCAGACTGTTCTCTGTTCTCATGTTGTCTTCTGAGGCACTCCCACTGTGTCGCTCTGACTGGCCTCCACCTTGGTGACCTCGCCCTAGCTTCGCCAGGCCTGGGAGTACAGGAGTGCTTCCCTGTGTCCCCTTCCTGACTGCAGGAAAGTCTTCTCTCCAGACCTTTGTGGTCTCAAAGCCTCACAGGTACCTCCAGAGGGTGGAATGGAGTATCCCAGGTCAAGCCTCTCCATCTACTGAGGGAAGCTGTGGACTGGGCCACCCCTGACCGCCACCGCTGTAGCACACAGGGCTGTTTATCTCCAGCCCATGTGAATGTTCACATTTACATTTTTGCAAAGCTGAAAATAACAATAACGTAAACCCGCCTCAGTCGTTCTGCCCCCGTGTGAGGAGGGCAAACACCCCCAGGCCAGCTGGAACAAAGCCCCTCTGTTAGGAGATGCAGCTTTCCGAGTCTAGAGTCTTGGAGGTACTGGAAGGGCCAGCTCAGTAGGGGGCCTGGACCAGCCCCTCTGGGTGGCCCCTCCCCACCCATGCTTACATCATGGGAGAGAGTGGGGGAGGGCAGCTCCTGTGGCCCTGCTGGGCACTGGGTCTGGGGGTTGGGGTGGTGTCCATGTGGGAACCCAGGGCCCCAAATACTTTCCCTGTGCCCGAGGGCTGGCACATCTGACCCTGGTCCCTGGCACCCAGGTCAGGGGCAGCCCTAAAGACCGGCTGTTCCCACAGCCTCTCAGAACAGGCTCCCTTTCATTCAGGAAACCCAAAGGTTAGAATTTCTACTCTTGTCTCAAGGAGGTTCAGGCTGCCATGCCATCCCTCCCTTGACTTTGTTCTTGTCCCTCTGTCCCTCTGTCCCTCTGTCCATCTGTCCATCACCTCTCCATCAATTCCTCCTTCCCACTCCCCTCCCTCCTTCCCGCTCTCCCTCCCTCCTCCCTCCCTTAAGCCTACTGTAAAGAACTTGGCATATAAAGCCCACGAACTTCTATACTGTTATAAAAGTCACTCAGAAACCCTGGGGCTTCATATTGGGTTCACACTTTCGCTGTCAAATACTTTTATGCACTTCCCCACCACAAAACCACACACCATCGATGTTGTTAAAACCAGAACAACTAGCTTCACAGGGTCTCCCATTCCTCACCTGCCCATCATTTGCGTTCTGTCCCTCCAGAGCACCTGAGTTACTGTTCTCCTTTCTACACAGTACACTGTACACATGAGCACACTCGTCCAAAGGTATACACAGATATATTGTAGGCTAGAGGGAGAATGCATTTTCCCCTTTTTATGATTATGTAATCATGTTTAATGATATGTGTTCTAAGTCCATCCATTGTTTTGGAAACTTTGTGATGTCATTTTTCTTCACAGCTGAATAGTATTCCATTTTGTGTATGATTTTCATAATGATTTTCATTATCTGTTCACACAGGTAACGTTGGTGGACAACTAGGTCGGTTTCATTTTCTTGTTATAGGTGGATAACAGATTAAGGAACTCTGGAGTTCCCTGGCATATGCTCATGGGGGAAATAGTTGGGTTGTATGGTAGTTCTATTTTAAAGGCTTTGAGGAAGCTCCAAACTAATTTCCACAATGACTGTATTTTTACCTCACTAATAGTAAAAAGGGTTTTTTTTCTCCATATCCTCTTCAACATTTGCAGTCAGATTTCTTGATAATAGCCATTCTCACTGCACTGAGACAATATCTCAAAATAGTTTTAATTTGCATTTTTCTGATGGTTAGGGATGTGCAAAACTTAAAATATTAAGATTTGTTTGTGTGTATGAACCTTTTGCCTGCGTCCCCCTGAGAAGCCCTGAAGGCTGCAGACACCCCTCCTCACCCTGCCCTACTTCCTCATTTGCCTGGTGGTTCTCAGTCGAGTACCCAACGGTCCTGCACTTTGTTTTCTAGAGTGACATTTGCTTGCACGGTTCCCTTGTGCTAGAGCTAGAGATAACAGTGAGTGACTCCCCAGCTGGCCCTGTGGCTCCACCTTCTCTCCCAGGAATCCAGGTACGAAGGTGCCCATCTCTGTAGCAACTTGGGCCAGTCCGTCATCCTCCTGAAGATCATTAATTACCCTGGGGACCTTCCCCAGGCCAGCAACTGAGGGTTCGGAGGTAGCACCCCGATTTCCTACTGGAGAGCAGAACAAACAAGTGTTACTCTGTAAAGGACTGCAGGGAGTTGGTCTTCTCTGCCAGGTGAAGACTTTAAGTCTTTTAAAGGCAGGAACAAAATTTCAAGCACAAAAGGTAGCACAGGGAAAATTTTAGATGCAGCACCAGAATCAACTGATGAAAATATGCTGTCATTGAAGATGAAGATGCACACGTGCACATTCACACACACGTGCACATTCACACACACACCGCGCATGTGCACATTCACATTCACACACACACACACACACACACACACATGCACATTCATACACACACACACACACACACCGCACATGTGCACATTCACACACACACACACACATGTGCACATATCCAGAGACATACATGTCCAGACACACACATGCACACATTCATATACACACGTGCACATTCACACACACACACACCCCGCATGTGCACATTCACACACACACACACACACACACACACTGAGAGAAAGCTCCCCTTGCATAGCAGAAGAAGAACTCAAGAAGCTAAAACCTGACTTCTCCTGAAGACCTGGGTGCTTTAGAGGGCTTTTGTAGGTGGAGATGTTCTTTCTCCCTTAATTTAGGGCCTCTCAGCTCAAAGAAAGGGAAGTTGATGAGCCCACAACTTTAGAGAAAGGTGTGCTGTCCTGGTCTGGCCCTGCTGAGGAGCTGTCCACTGAGGAGGGGCCTGACTGGTCAGGAGACAAGGCCTGCAGGCTGGAAGGGGAAGGAAGGAAGAGGAAGTCCGCCAGCTTTCCCATCTGACTCTCAGGGATCTCAGCCTTCCCAGTGCTCCAACCCTGTCACACAGTTCCTTGTGTTATGGTGGCCTCCCGACCGAAAAGCTATTGCTACTTTATAACTTCCATTTTTTTCTACTGCTATGAATTGTAATATAAATATCTGATATGCAGGATATCTGATATGTGACCCCAAAGGGGTCCCAGACTCAGGTTGATGATCACTGGTCTAGCTCCTAGTCTCTCATTTCCCCATCTCAGGGGTCACACTAACTTCTGTTATGGATTCAGGGGTACACTATTCTAAATACTTCAAGCTAACAAGAGGACGACATAGGGAGGGCAGTGGCAGAGTGCCTCTGAGGAGGTCAGTTTGAGGGGCCACAATAGGTCCATGCTGAAGGGCCAGAAAATACACTAGCAATTGGTGACCGCATGGTATGTGGGTGCAGTAGCATTGCAGCATCTGGAGAGAGACTGGTAGTGCTACTGTAATTCCTGCTGAGAGTGTAGTTAAGGAAATAGGGCGGATCTGCCTTATGAGGGGCGAAATGCAATCATAAAGCTAGCTGAAGCCTGCAGCAGAGCCCTGAGAAGAATAAGGTCAGAAAAATGGTCTTTTTTTTTTTTTTCATCTACATCGACATAAGTTCACTTAACAGATTCAAGTGTGACAGTGCTGGGTACTAGAGATGGCTCAGCTGAGAAGGGTTTGGCCTCACAACTAAAGTGTGACTGTGCAATCGGCTGTTTGTTACATCAGACTCCTACACAGTGAAGACAGTACCTGGAAACTTTACAGGAGAAATCAAAGCAACCGTCTCATTGGCAGTGCCCTCTCAGCGACAGGTGTTCCTGCCCATGCTGGGCACAATGCCAGGTGGGTGTTGACATAATGGGCCAAACCAGGATGAAATCTGGGTTCCATGTATTATTGAGGGAACACCAGGTGTCAACATCTGGATTGACAAAACAACAGCAGCAACAACAATAAATGCCTTTCTTCTCAGCTGCAGGTTAAACACTGCAATGCTGAATTGAACCTAGATTATGATTCAATACATCTGGGCAGGATTTTCCTTATCAAGAATTCTTAAGAATTAAACATATAACACCTTACATGGTTAAGCCTAATGTGTGAGGACTTCAGGCCCTTAGACAATTTAACATATTAACATATTGATTGTTTTAAAAAGATTTCTATGTCTTGCCTGTGTGTATGTGCACCACAAGTACACCCGGTGCTCATGGGGGACAGAAGAGGGTGTTGGATCCTATGGAATGGGAGCAGTGGACAACCGCTAGTTGTCATGTGGTCTGGGAACTGTACCCAGGTCCTTTTGAAGAGCACGGTGCTCTTAATCACAGAGCCATCCCTAGTCTGCATACTGATCTCCTGAGCCTTGGCTAGACTTTCCTGCTGGTTGTTTTAAGACCATGTAGGTGGCCAAAATTCACTTTCTTTTTACTGTAAAGGCTAGTTGAGGATCTGGTCCTCAGGGAGTCCCTTGAGCTGGAGAGAACTTCTGGCTCCTCTAGTCTGCCCTTTACCTCCATGTGAGGAGACCAAAGTGCTTGCCTGACCAATGCTTCATGTGAAGTGTTGAGAAAATAGTGCCCCTGTGATGACAGCTAGTGAGAGTCCTTCTAGTGGAGACCTCTTTCCTCATGGCCTCCTGAGGGAGAGAACAGGTGACTTCCACAATTACAGCTTAGTTTAGAGGTGCACCATAATCTCCTGGGATTCACCTGAGCTTGGAAGGTAAGTGGATAAAAACAGTTGGTAATAGACCTCTAAGTGTGGTTGTTAAGTGCCCAAAAGATCAGTTGCATCAGTATGGTTCCTTCTCTTTTTCTTTTTCTTTTCTTTTTCCTTTTCCTTTTCTTTCTTTTTTCTTTTCTTTTCCAATTCATGGTTTCTCTTTGTAACCCTGGCTGTCTGGAACTCACTCTGCAGACCATGCTGGTCTTTAACTCTGAAATCTGGCAACCTCTGCCTCCCAAATGCTGAGATTAAAGGCTTGTGCCACCACTGTAAGCCCCAGTCTGGTGCTTTTTACTTCTTTGTTATGTTTAGATAAAAGTTGAGTAGAAATTTAACATTTTAAAGTAAATCTTGATTAAACATACACTTTCTAAGCCAGTACCCAAAACTGTTAGCAAGAGTAGATTAATAACTTCTGACAACTCCACTTACTTAAGCAGAGGCTTGATATTAATGTTCTAAACTTTATTTAAATTTGACCTTAGAAATTTAATCATATATGTGTGTGTATATATGTGTATATATGTGTGTGTATATATGTGTGTATGTATATATATATGTGTGTGTGTGTGTATATATGTGTGTGTTTATGTATATATGTATATATTCTGTTTCTTCTTTTGCTTAATTTTTAAATAATTTACTTAGACCCTTGTAATTTGTATAAGCTGTCCAGTTTTCTTTACCATTCCAGGAAGAAAAAAATCCAGTCATATTAATTTTCATACATAAACCTTTATTTACTAAAATATCGTCACCTTTCCACCCTAATATCTTACTGGTTTCTTCATGCCATGACAACCTAATAACACCTACAAATCCATCGATTGCCTGTTGTGAGAGATTTCTCCAAAGGGGATTAAACCAAGTCTCCCCTCTCCATAAGGTCCCAGGGATAAACCAAAGTTTGGTCTCAGTAAAGCCCCCCCCCCAGGGGGTAGGGGACCAGTGAATCTGTAGGGCTCACTTAGCTCCTGTGACCTGAAAGCGTCTCACTGGAAAGTCTTTCTCAGTGTGAACGAGTCCTTCCCACAGCCATGTCCTAGTTGGAGTCATTTGGCCTTCCTTTGCACTAGGGTCTGCAAGCCCACCCTGCAGGGGTCCGTTGTTTATAATGAGTTCTGGGTGGTCCCGAGGTAAGAGAAACGTTGGACCTAGGGAATTTCTGGGACTGTTCCCTTTTGTTTATTTCCCTCCCTCAGAAAGGCTGTAATTGAATGATGGTATTATAATTAAGAACCCTCCCTGGGGGGCCACGGCTCACCATCCCCCAGAGGGTATTTACACCTCACACAAGCTGAGAGAAAGTCTAAAGTTTTCTTTCTAAATCCCTGGGGTTTAATATACTCCAGCTGTCCAGGAGGCCAGCCAGCGGGGACTTGAAGAAATCTTAGCAGCTTCCATTTCCATCAGCCAAGCCTGGGAGAGACTGTCCCCTCATTCTCCTGAGTCTCTAGCCCAGCATCCTGAGAGGCATAGTGTAGCCACCTGAAGGGGCAGTTTGACCTGACAAAACACCAACAATCAGGGCCCAGTGTCAGACTGGCTCTTTCTCATCCATGCCTGTGGTCTCGGTCCTGTCATTTTCACCCGATACCCCAGAAATCTCTGCTGCTTTCATTCCTGGAAGCTCACTATTCCCTTCTAGCCTTATTATCCACAGGACACACGAAGGTGAGGAACCAGTGGTCTAAGAGACGTGGTTGTCTTCTAGGCCTATTCATGAGCAGATTGATCAAGGGATAAGCTTGCAGTCTGATAGACAGAATCCCCCACGCCTAAACAATAAACTGGCGCAAGGCCCTGCTGTTTAGAGATATAAACTAAAGTAACCTCTCCTCTCCTGGTAGGGGAGTGGGTGAGACGGCAGCACATCTCAAATGATAGTCTGAGCAAGTCAGGGATGGCTGCAATGAATCTGTTGGGCTCTGGGTCTACTCTAAGCTTCCTGGCTCCTAGATGAGAGGGGAGGTTTGTGTTGGTCCAGATGAAATGAAAGGGGAGAGGGTCCTCTGCCTTAGGGTCTCCCTGACCTCATGTCTAATCTCTTAATCTATCAGTCGATATTTTCCCTCCTCCAGCCCAGAGAAACAGAGAGCATGCTGAGCACCCCTGGTGACTGTCTAGATTGGCAGAGCCTCCTTACAACTCACCACGTATAACTTGGATTCAAGTCCCTGTAACTTGAAAGCACTAGACACAGAAAATAAAATACTGCAAATCTCAGAGCGTTACTAAACCAGTATTGGGGCACACGGCTGGGAAAACTCCGAACGCCTCCTCACGACCCAGTAAACACATCATGAAACACACTTGTGTTAAAATCCAAGGAATCTGCCATGAAGGTCTGAGAGAACCTCTAGTCTGGTAATGTCAACAGAGTCCCTTGGTTACTTCCTGCCTGTACTGAGCTCAACTCCATGACAAAATGAGCCCATCCTGTCCCAGGACATGAAGTCCCCATGAGATGCCAGCCTCTCACAGATTAAATGTGGACAGTCCCCGCCTTTCTTCTTCAAACAGACATCTAAGTTAGATTGCTGTGGATGTAACAGAAGAAATTATCCTTGGGTATAGAGACTCTGAAGAGCAAAGTAAAGTAACAGGGGAGGGAGTTCTATGGTTTCTATTCAAGGAATCTGGGAGAGAGGCTAGAATCCTGCTTGGCTTCTAGTGAGGGAGAAACATTTAGTTATCTAATTTCTACGTTAAAAAAAACAATAGTGAACTTGTCTCTCTCTTCAAATTAGAGAGACAGGGAAAGGATGGAGATAAAAGGATCTAAAGTAAAACCCCAAAGGTTTGTGTGTTGCTGGGTGGAGAATGACTCCCCAGATCTCTCTGGGGGCTGTTCCACCTCCTAGCTCCTGGATTGGGTTTTGCCTTGAGCCCTGTGAGATAACATTACTGTGGAGCCAGGCTGTAGCTTAACAGGGAAGATTTAGTTTTGTGCACCCATCTCAAGTCAGTGGAACAGTTCAACTTGCTTCCCACGACATAATAGATGTTAGAGCAGTTGTTTTCAATCTGTGGGTTCAAAACCCCTGTGTGTGTGTGTGTGTGTGTGTGTGTGTGTGTAGGCAGTTATGAAGTAGCAATGAAAATAATGTTATGGTTGGGATCACTACAATGTGAGGATCTGTATTAAAGGGTCGCAGGGTTAGACTGAGAAGCAGTGTCTAAGCAGTATCCCCTTGTCAGAATATAGAGCCATCAGCCTGGGACTTAGCCTGCCTACAACATGGTGGTGGTCCCCTCCCTTTTCCAGATGGGGGAGGGTGCTTTCAGGGCTTGGCTTGGTTTATACTGACCTTAATGAGTAGGTGTTCTTTAGAAGATCCTGGATACCAGTTCTCAATTCTCAATATATTCTCTATATAGAATGAAACAATTCTATTTTTTTAAAGTTACGAGTACACAAATGTACTTACTGCACATATATAGTAGAGGCTGATTTAAGGATGGTGACTTTGCCTCCAAGGGACAGTTGGCAATGTCTGCAGACATCTTTGCTAGGGCTGCCACAGCATACAGGAGAACCACCCCAAAACAAAGAACTCCCCACCTTCTGATTCAGCGAGTGGTACTGAGGCTCAGAGGCCCTGGCCTGTGCACATAGAGAGGAATTAAAGCACAATCGCTGTCTTTTAGGAACTCACATACGATATTTTTTCTGGGGGCTTTCCTTCGGTGCTGCGGATCAAGGCTAGGCCCTGTGTGTGCCTGGCACATGTTCTACCACTGAGTCACGTGGCCTACCACTGAGTCAAAATTACCAGCTATAGGTGGGGTCATTTACAAGATGCTCTGTAACACAGAAAAAGACCCTTTCATTCTCTGAAGGTCTCCACCTTGCTCTGACCCGTGTTGCAGGGTTTGCAAGAAATCTAGGAGTTTCCTCTTCTGAGCAGGACATTGTGGGTAGTGACAAAGCAGGAGGGACAGTGAAGCTGTGGCCGTGGGTTTCTGACCCCTTCTGTGGTGAGCCATTGACTACAGTCTGTTCTGTCGTGGGGTAGAATTCAATGGTGAGACTCTGTCAGCTACACTGGGCCACAGATTGTGGTTCTGGTGGGAAGAGTTCGAAATGGGAAGGCTGGTGCAGAGTAGCATTTGGCTGTTCCCAAGCTGTCACCTTCAGGAATCTTCCTCGTGTCTGTTTATCATTCTCTTCTTCCAGTCTCTTCATGTTCTTGGGAACTTGAACTTCCGAGCCAGCCTGGTGCCCTCTCATCTCTGCCACATTCCACAGAGTGGCTTTCCCTTGGGGTAGAGTTCTCTCAAAGTCTATGAGCTATAGTATCATCACTGAAGACACCTTGCCTCGAGAGTCAAATTTGGAAATACTCGTGGATGAAAGAAACGGTGCACCGGATTTGCTTCAGAATATTCTTGGAGGATGGGTGTGAGGAGAGAGGGAGATGACAGAATCTGGTTTGCTAAGAGCCCTGGATGACAGTGTGTGGGTATTTATTTTATCAGTTGTTGTGAGCATTTAGAAACCATGCTTGACTTTCAGATGCCAAGGCCCGGGCAGCTGCCAAGTCGAGAGAAAGCGATTCTCCTCAGCTCTCTTTTGGAGGGTGTCTGAGCATGGGCCTGGTTCAGGAGGCTTTAACATCCTCCTGCATATGTGGAAGGTTGGAGATCCCATCTGAGGGTGGCCTGGGAACCAGCGGGGATGTGGAGTTGGGACATGAAGGGAGATGGGTCCAGATGTGCCTGGGGTAAAGTTGATGAGGCCCAGGCCGACCCCTGCGAGCTGTCTGAAGCTCTATGTGACCCCGAGGAGCTCGTGATGTACTCCCGCCTGCAGTCCACCGTTTGGTGGGGCACATAATATGGAAGTACACAGGACATCGGGACTCAGAGATCAGGCCAACATGAAGTGGTGGAGCTTTAAACCAAACCAGAATGTCAAGTTCCCTTTTCCCTGCTCAGCCGGGGCAGCCAGTCCTCCGAGTTGCAATTCACCACACATTTCTCTCATCCTGGGGGCATGAGCCTTCCCTGGATTCAGGGTTTATTGCCCCCAGCTTCAGCTCAGTACAGTCCTCACAGGGCCTCAAAGCTGGAACGGGAGCTCAGGCCTTATAAATCAACAGCCTCTGGCTTCAAACAGCAAGCTAGCACACTTCTGGTGTCTGTAACAGCTACTAAGATTTGGCGACAACTCCTGTGAAGACTGGCTTTGGTCTGTGTAGTAGGTTACAGAGGAAAATAACAGTCACTCCTCCAGGAAGAGGTAGAGCTGCCGCTCCTTCCCTCGATTTCTGAGCCATCAGGAGGGAGGCGAGGAAGCCAGGCCAGGCCAACTCCCTGCTAAGTCCTGAAAAGAAACCTTGAGTATCTGTCAGAGGCCCTGACCCCCATTAGCCAGTTCACCTTCAGAAACCACACGGAGAGGCCGCATGGGAAACAGAGATTATGTCATAGACAGGCCAGCAGTCCTTGGGTCTTGGAGACTCCTATCCTGGCTATCTTGTCTGGAGGCCTTTGAGAGAATCTCAAAGGTCACCCAGCTGAGCCTTAGCAACTTACAGAACCACAGGAGTGGTGATACAAGCTTGCTACTTTCAGATAGCAAGGTTGAGCAGGCATGGTTGGCAGCATGGTTCCTAGGAAAACTGTGGCTTCTAGCTAGGAGGAGGCCCCCTAATAAAAACCCTCTACATTTTGCTCATAGACCAGGGCTCCCTGAAGGTCAAGGAGGGAGCCACTGCCATCACGTGAACATGACTCACACCCAGAACTACAACCTGTTTGTCTTCCCTGTGTGGGTCACTGGCTTGGATGGGAAAGGAGAAATCCTGTATCCTTAGGTTTCCCCGAGGCTTCATCGTCAGCTATGAGGAAGGAAGTATCGGAGATCTCTCTCTAAGACAAGTCACGGGCCATCCTCCTGGTCATCTGGGACCAGTCCTGGACCCTTCTCCCCATGTGTACAGCACTTGACAGTTACTCACCCGATGGGAAACTGTTGTTTCTACATAACCAGGGCCTCTGGGCAGCTGGCCCTTCTACTCTTCTACCTCTGCACCTGCAGAAAGAGCACCTCTGTTGGGTGGAAGTAAGAGCTGTCTCCTTTCAAATGGTGGCCCAAAGGGCAAATGAGGGGACCAAAGAACGGGGGACAAAATGGGGCACCCACGTTTGTCAGCTTCTCATAGCCTTCATAAATCCGCAAGGAAACTGAAGTTACAGGGTTGCCTCACGGGCATGCAAATGTCACTGTAGAATCATGGCTTGACCCCGGTCAGCAGTGCCATACCTGCCTCTCAGTCACCACATCACGAGAGCAGGCAGGTAGGGAGGATGGTGGACAAGGAGTGGGCATTACCTTCATCTAGACCCCAGAGGATGCCTTCCTTCCTCGATGTGTGCTGCCTTGCTAGCCAGGGCAGATGCTGAGCTTTCAAAGAGCAAGCATTTCTTGTATTTTACTTAAGTTATTTGACTTCTATCCACAAGTGTCTAGGGCATGGAGCAACAAGGGAAGAAGTCACAGGCACGGCAGGTCTGGCGGTAGTTACTGAATAGTTATATCGTGTCTTAGGGACCTGTCCTGATGGCCCTGTGGGCATTAGCTAGACTGTCAAAGGTGACTCTATTTGGAATTAAAACTGAACCTGTTGCCTACACAATTTGCCCCAGAATTTGCCTCCTCTGGTTCCTGGCCACCACCCCACCAACCCGGGGGAAGGATCTCTCAAACACCAGAACACTTGAGTCAGCTTGTAGTCTTACCTCTTTACTATATTCTACACACTGGAGAGACCCAGAGCTTGGAAGATGGTACTTTTTTTTTTTTTCAAGTCTTTGAAATATTTCAGGGCTGACTATTTGGTAGTAGAGAACCAACTGGTGTGCTCTTCCTTGGGAAGACTATTTCTCCAGATTTCAGCATGCCTTAGTTCTTGCAGTTCTTTGCGTAGGACTGAGGCCTCATGGTTTCTGCCCTCTGACCCTTCCCATCCCTGCCCACCTTAGCGTGCCCATCCCATGTTGTTATCCCTGTTTAGCTTATGTTTAGACCGTCATGCTGGTGAGACTTTATGGTTACAGCTTTTGACTTTTCTAGGAGACACAATTGCACAGCAAACACCCAGATTCTCTGGCTCTTACAATCTTTCTGCCCCATCTTGTAGATGAGGGCATTGTATCACAGATGTAGCTGATGGGACTGGGCTCCGTAACTGTGCATTTTAATTGGTCATGGTTTTCTGTAATGGTCTCTTGTCTGTTGCAAAGAGAAGCTTCCTCGATGAGAGGTGATGACTACTCTTCTCTGTGGTCATAAGAACAAATATTCCAGATGCAGTTAGGGATTGTGCTGGTTTAGTAAAGTAGTGGGTTACATCCTCTTCTGAGATCCACGACTTCACTAGCACTGAGTTGACTTTGCTGGTACCCGGCATGGTTTCCCTCTTGTAGAGTATTTTGAAGCTATGGCCTGAGCAACTTATGCTACATTTGAGAGTGTGTCACTCTTTGCAGAACTTCTTTGCTTGACTGCTCTTGGCCTTTGCTTTTTGAGAGGGGGTCTCTCACTGCAGCTGAAGTTTATTGACTTGGCTAGGTTGCCTGGACGATGAACTTCAAGGAATCCTCCTGTTGCGATCCCTTGTCCTGTTCACCTGCAGTGCAGTTCCAGAGCCTGGCTTTCTGTGTTGGTTCTGGATTTCTGGGAAGTCCTCATGCTTTTGTGACAGGCATCTTACTGACAGAGCCACTCCCCAACTCCTTCAGTCATCTTTCCCCTGGGCACCTTATTTAAGACAGTGGCCCTCAATCCAAACCTAGCTCTCTTCATTTCATTCTGAGAGCTTGTCACAACTACACACTATCTGCTGATTTGTTTGTTTGCTGGCTTTGGCCACTAGAATGTACACCTTAAAGAGGAAGCCGGAACAATGTCTGCAAAACAACAAGGCTCCCTAGGTCTATTCTGGCTTCCCGAAGCCAAGCTGTAGCAAAAGAAACTCATGGGAAGTCAGTCTTCTCTCAGGAGGTCATGTTGGCCCCGAGGCCTGAGAGTGAGCAGATGGGAAGGGAGTAGAAGTCTTTCCTGCAAAGGGAAGAGAGAGATGGGATCAGTTGGGAGGTAAGGCTAATTATAGTACAGTGCATGGATCGTGCACTGGGACAAGGGTCTTGGGTGCTCTCAGGTGATATGCGCAGGAACTCCATGCAGAGGTTTATGACAATTATTCAGTTAATGTTTCCACTTAATACACAGCTGGGTAACCTTAGATTTAGTCTGCAAAGAACAATTTGTAAATCAACACAAGTCCAGCCAACCAGGGCTGCCCAAGGGAAAGATGAGGGCGGCTGTGTAGTGTATGGAAGGGATGCTTGCTGCTTCTCCCTCCACCTAGGGTGGCTGTGGTCTGGGATGGCTGTAGTTCTGTGCCTTACTCAGACTTGTGAGCATGCCTGGGTTCATTTACCTGGGGACTAAACACACCGGGGTTGAACATATTTCCCCCTGGCAGGACATCAGCATTTGGGACAGCCCAGTTTTGACAAGGCAGGTGCAGAGGAAGGACTTGGAGAATGGGGCCTTGACTGTCAGTCAGAGCTGGCACTGGCAGGGAAGCTCTCTGGGTGTGAGCTGAGGTTCCTGAGGACTGTGCTTTGTGTGCTCCTGACCGTGGCTAGGCAGCCTCTCTGCATTTGCTGTCACTTCCTTCCTTTTCATCTGGTGACAGAAACTTTCCCGAGTACTTATAAGTACCAAGTGGCAAGAGGTGTTTAGTTTATTATCTATCATAATTATCTCAAAAAAACTATGGACAGAGAATTAATTTTAGTCAAGGGAATATAATGTACAAGTCTTCCTTAGAATAGCGTACTAAAGGCCTTGCAATGCCTCAGTCTACATATGAGCAGCAACACTTGCAAAAATGGTCAATTCTTTTTTGTTCAAATCTTAGAAATCAAACAAAGAAACCTGGAGAGCATTAATTAACACCCCTCCATCCCCCTGCATTCAGCAAGAGCTGTGAGCTTCATAGTGTTTTGTTGGAAGTGGACCCGTTTAGTGTGGCCTGGTGGGCCATAGCTATTTGAAACACTGAGGCAGGAGGATCATAAATTCAAGGCCTGCTGGGCCTCTAGAGAAAGTTCAAGGACAGCTGAGTTAGACTACAGAGACCTTGTCTCAATTTTCTTTTCTTTCTTTCTTTCTTTCTTTCTTTTTTTTTGAAAAGGCCAGGTATGGTGCTACATAGCTTTAATCCAAGGATTTGGGAGGCAGAGGTAAGTGAATCTCCGGAAGTTGTTCAAGCTCAGCTTGGTCTACAACATGAGCTTCAGAGCCATGGATGCATAATAAAAAAGAGACCTTAGTAAAGAAAAAAAGAGAAAAAGAAAAGGTTAACCAGTTGGGAGTACAGCGCAGCAGGATACTGTTAGCATGAATGTTCAATCCCCGCTCCTGTCAAATAAACAGATGCAATGAGGTTACAGGACACAAAGTTAATATGTAAACATAAATTGTATTTCTGCACATGAGTAATGAATAATATGACCATTAAATTAAGAACATAATTACATATATAATAGCATCAGAGGGAAACAAATTAGGAATGAAATGTAAAAGACCCGAAAGCCTTATATATGAAAAAGCTCTCAAACATTAATGAAAGTAATTTCAGAAGATTTAAGTACATGGGAGGAAGACATTTTGTATAAGATGGCAGACCTCTCCACAGTGATAAGAATCACTGTGCAATGTTACTAAAGAGTTTTCCAGAATCACTCTGTCTCTGTGTCTCTGTCTCTCTGTCTCTGTCTCTTCGTCTCTGTCTCTTACACACACAGAGAAATATCTCACAGCTTGATCTTCACGTGGAAATTTAGGCGTGTGCCTGTGTCCCTCTTGAGTTGAACTAGGCTGGTTTGCATGAGTGTGACTGTGGATTATACACCAAAGGATGGGCAACTGACCAGTGATTACACTACTGTAGAAAATGACTCTGCCTCCCCCAGCAAGGATTACCTGCCAATAACTCCTCAGTCACGGGAGAGGCTTCATTAGCCCCTCCCTCATCCATGCTGGAATAGTGACAGCTTCAGGCTTGTGGAGGCCTTGTGCAGACAGCCACAGCTGCTTTGAGTCCATGGATGCCCTGGCCTTATGTTCAGAAGATGGCCTTTCATAGTGCTCCTTCCTATCCTTGACTCTTTGAACCCCCTCTTCTGCAGTGTGCCTCGAGTGTTGGAAGGGGGGGGGTTGATGTAAATGTTCTACATAGGGCTGAGCACTCGAAAGTCACCTATTTTCAGCATGTGGACCAGCTATGAGTCTCTGCATTCATTGGCCATTGCCCACTGCAACAGAAGCTTCTTTGGACCAGACTAAGAGCAACATGGTCTACAGATAGAAACACAAATATTTAAAAGTCAGGTCAAGACAAGTAAATTGGGACTTATCTTTTCAATAAGTGGTGCTAGAAAACCTAGATGATCATATGTAACAATGAAATTTGTCCAATAAATCATACCACATACAAAAATGAACTCAAAATTAGTCCAAGATATAAACATAAACCTTAAAATTGTACTCTTATTAGAAGAAAATATAAGTCCTAAGTCTAGAGTATTATGATCTTGGCTTGAACCTTGGGTTCTTAGACACACTAAAAGTGTAAGGGACCAAAAAAGTACATAAGTTCAGTGATCATTTTAAAAATTAAATATCATTTTAAATTCAAATTGAAAAACATAAATCAAGCCAGGAGTGATGGCACGTGCCTTCAATTCCAGCCCTTGGAAGACAGAGGCGGTCTGGTCTTCATAGTGATTTCCAGGAGGGCTAGAACTACATAATGAGACCCTGTCTTGAAAACGAAGCAAATCCTCAAACTACAAACAAACACACCAAAAACACTATCAAGAGAGTGAAACTACCAGCTGGATGAAGTGATTCACACCCGTAATTCCATCACTCAGGAAACTGAAGCAAGAGGATTTCTGTAAATTCCAGCCTGGGCTACAATAATGAATTTCAGGCCAACTTTGGCTATAGTATGAGACTCTGTCTACATAAAACATGTGGAAACACAACCCACTGAAGGGGAGAAGTATATGTAAGTCATTTATAATAGTCTAGAATTAACATTGTATTTAGAATTATTACACATTAACAATAGACACATAACACATTAGATAAAAAAATATCTTAATAGACATTTCTCCAAAGAAAAATATATTCCCATGTTGGTGTTGCTAGGAATTAAAAAGCCTAGGATCTGAATCATTTGTGTGCCAAGCAGGTTTTACCACTGAGCCATACCCTAGCTATAAAGAAGATGTGCAAATGACCAATAGGTGTATGTAAAGATATTCAGGATTAATAGCCATTAGGGAAATGACATATAACTAAGAACCTACTAGGATGATGATAGCTAAAAAGCAGAGTGTATTTGTTTATAAGGGTCAAAGAAACCCAAAGTCTCCTACTGCTTGTGGGAATATAGGATGGTACAACTCCTTTGGAAAGCAGTTGGGCAGTTCCTCAAAACATTAAACAGAGTCATTATCTGACCCAGAAATTCCACTCCTAATTCTCTACCCAAGATAACTAAAAACACATGTTCTCATAAACTTATACATGAATGTTCTTTGTGTTAGCCAAAGACCCATCCCTCTAAAAGTGGATAAACAAAATGTGATACTTTCATAGCTAAATATTACTTGCCCATAAAAAAGAATAATAAATATAACACAAAGGATATGAAAACATTATGGTAGATGAAAGCAGCTCATATGGCATGAAATCATTTATATGAAATGTCCAGACAGGGAAATCCACAGACAGTCGACTTGTGGCAGGGAAGTGGGAGGAGCAGTGGGAAGTGATTCCCAGGCAGGATGAAGTTTCCATTGCAGATAATAATGGTGTTCGGGAATGAGACGGTGGTGGTATTGGCATAATTTCTGAATATATGTCAAACCACTGCAATGTATGTTTAAAAAAAAAGAATGTTATAGCATTTCAACACACATTATTAGGGAATAAGTTCCCCAGGATATACAACTAATTAATATAAAAGTTATGAGTTGAATTCGGTGCCCGTGAGCTTGAGGTCATGTGTTGTTAAGCCTTGCTGGGCAGCCAGGGCCCCTGGGAACTGTCTCAGGTACTCACAGAATGGCTTCTTCTGGGGTATAGTATAGAATAGAGGTTATTCAGGACATGGGGAGGGAGGTTAGGAGGGTAGTAGAGGCGGAGAAAGGGAGAGAGGAGAGAAGTAGAGGCCGGCCATGACCTTGTGGAGAGAGGGGGGGAAGGGAAGAGCACAAGAGGGCAAAAGAGAAGCAAGGAGGAAACAGGAGTAAGGGGGAGAGTAAGAGTAAGAGAGAGGAGGGGCAAGCAGCCCCTCTTAGAGGGGGCCAGGCCTACCTGGCTGTTGCCAGGCAACTGGGGCGGAGCATGCCTGGCTGTTGCCAGGCAACTGTGGGGTGGAGCTTAGATAGAATCCTAGTAGCCATGATGACCCAGTCAAGGATTCCCGGGCAGTTTCACAAAAGCTGAGCTTCCCTGAATGTCCCTGCTAATTTCCTTTCCTTTCCCTTTCTTTTCTTTGCCGTAGAACAAGCCATTTTCTCCAAAAGGGCTTGCAGATGTGCAAGCTCTTCCCTGAGGGCTCCTTGGCACAACACAAGGCGACCCTTTCTTTCATCATTAATTCAATTTGTAATCTTGGGGGAAGAAAGTCCTCCACTTATTTTTGAGACAGGAAAAAAGAAAAAAAAAAGCAAGCCAAACAGAAAAGCCCCAGCACGAGGCGGGTGGTAAGGCTTGCGCTGTTGAGGTATTATTAGTCTGGGCCCCAGGCAGGCCTGGGCTGCCCAGCGGCCTCCTAGCTCACCCCTGGCCGGCAGGGTCGGCTGTAGGACAATCCTAAAGGCTGGCCTCTGAGGAGGCTGCTTAGAGACACTTAACTGGGGACTGGCAGCCAGAGGGGAGGAGCTGGAATCTCAGGCCGCCCAGCTGCCTCCGAGAGCTTGCCAGGTTCAAAGTCTCCCACCTCTGCCTCCATCCGGGCTTCCCTCAATCTTCTGATTCATCCAATTTTTACTGGTGGTTTTGTTTGTTGTTTTTTTGCCTTCAGAGCCAGCACAGCTTCTGTCTCTTGGGACCATTATGCCTCTTCATCTCCCCACTATCCAGTCACTAAAATCACATTCATCACCCTTTCATGTTGAAGCCAAAGACAGACAAGGCTTGGCACCTGCCTTTATTCCCCAGAATAGAGAAGACAGATATGAAAACAGTTGCGGGGTGTGCTGAGTGCCCATGACTGCTCCGACTGGCCCTGCGTCAGAGGGCCCTGTGTGGAGCACAATTTCTTCATGCTTTCTTGAGCACGTGTCTTGCCTTCCAGGAGGTACAAAAGGGAAAATCTTGGTGCCGTTTGCCTGGCTTTTCCAAGCCTCACATTGAAATTAAATAACCACTGTAATAGTATTAAGGTTCGGGACTTTTATAAAGTGATTATCGCACGGGTCTTCTCTCGTGAGTCCATCAGTGCTCTTCTCATGAGACTGGGTTGATTATCATAGAGCGGGCTGGTTATTGAGACGGGCTGTTTCTGGTAAAAAGTTTAAGTTCACACAGTCTCCCTTTGCCCTTCTACCTTCCGCCATAGGCTGCACAGCAAGAAGGTTCACAGCAGATGTCACCGCCTTGAGCGTGGACTTTTCAAGGTTCTGGAATTGTGAACAAAACTATTGGTGTGCTTAGGGGAGACCAATCGGTTGTGTGAATGAGCAAAAGAAACCGCCGCAGCCACCACCTCCACCTCCTCAGCCCCCCTCAGACGCCGGAAGGTTCTGCCGATGGAGGGCCGAAGCCAAAAAACGCAGAAGCAACGGAGGAAGAGAAGGAAGCGGAAAACCACACAAGCAGTTCCCGTTGTAGAACCTCAAGAACCAGAGATCAGGCTACGGTATGCTACCCAGGCCCTAGATAAAACCGATGCCAGGAACAGGTCTGTCCGCCCTTACATCCACGCAGTAAAAAAGGGTGAACTTGGCCTTGTTTGTACAGTCATCAATGATGAAGAAGAGCAGACCAAACTGCCGAGGAGCCGGAAGGGTCAGAGCTCTCCTCCCGCCCTTCCCCTCAGCCGCCCAGAAAGCAAGGTGCTCCCAGCTTCGTCCTTCATGCAGTGGAGGCCTGTGGTCACAGACTCTTTTGTTACGGAGCACCCGGTTTGCTGTCTCTGTGGCAAGTGGGCCGGCTACTGTGACATGGGTGACCTCTTTGGACCCTTTTATCCCCAAGATGATGCAGCCACTCTTCGGAAGAATCCACCTCCTAAGAGGTCCACAGAAAGGCAGAGCAAAGTGAAGCCTCGGCACAAAAGGGCTTCTAAAGGCTCGAAAACTGACATGGAGGACGAGGAGGAGGAGGAGGAGGAGGAGGAGGAGGAGGAGGAGGAGGAGGAGGAGGAGGAGGAGGAGGAGGAGGAGGAGGAGGAGGAGGAGGAGGAGGAGGAGGAGGAGGAGGAGGAGGAGGAGGAGCGGCGGAGCCTGGCTGCTCGTCCTAGGGTCAAGCCACGCCACCGCTCAAAAGACCGTGGTGGCGGTTCTCTGTCCCTGTCCAGGGCAAAAATGCTCCCACTCCCTCGTAAAAGAGCAGGCGCTGAGGGCCGCAGTAAAAAGACTGTTTCAGACACAAAGCGCTCTGTACCTACCACTTCAAAAGGTGGCCCTGAACCACCTCTTGACAGCAACGAATTTTGGGTCCACGAAGATTGTATTATCTGGGCCAATGGAATCTACCTGGTCTGTGGCAGGCTCTACGGCCTGCAGGAGGCGCTGGAAATCGCCAGAGAGACCCAGTGCTCCCAGTGCCAGGAGTCGGGCGCTACTTTGAGCTGCCACAAGCGAGGCTGCCTCCTCCGATACCATTACCCGTGTGCCATTGAAGCAGATTGTTTGCTGCATGAGGAGAATTTCTCGGTGAGGTGCCCCAAGCACAAGGCGAGGAGATGAGAAGGTGGTGGACACACAGGATGGAATGGAATTCTCCTGCTGTGCGACCACACCCCACTCTGCCCCTCCCTGCTGTGGCGTGGCACCCCTGTGCGACCACACCCCACGCAGTGCCTGCCCACGACAGCGCTTCCCTCCTACGTTCTCACATCACACTCAAACTGGTGGCACCACAGGAAAAGAAAGACACAAGATGTTGGAATGGCTGTCTCCATGGACACAATCTCCATAGTGACGATGTGGGGGAGAGGCTGATGGGGAAATAGGAAGTTAAAAGGGAGGGATAAAAAAATATACATGTATATATAAATCTTAGTCTGGAAAGACTTTGTTTAAATGAAAGGTGTGCTATCCCTTTTGGTTCTATTTTTAAAATTATTTAGTTAACTCAATTTGCTCCAATGACAATGAAATTTAAATGTGAAATTGAACTGAATAAACTCATCTCATAAAGGATGGGGTGTGGCTTTGCTCTTTAGCCTGTCTCACAACAATTCAGTGAACACTAGGCCCAGGACTGAAAGAGCAGACACGTGACCACACCCTTCCCTTGGTCAGAATCTGACCACAAAAAAAAATCTTTCCAGAAAAAAAATTGGTGTGCTTTATAAATGATCACCTATGGTGGTCTGTCATGACTCAAGCCACAAGTGCACTCATGAGGGCCGAATCCTCATGGCCTTAGTCTTCGTATACATTCCTTTGTTGCTGCCAGAAAGATTTGACTAAAGAGACCAGTCCTTTGCAGAGTGTCTAAATAGCAACCCGATGGGTCAGGGGCTTCTCCTCCTGGGCTGAGGAAAGGGTTCAGGTGGGAGGTCATGGGAGATGTCCTTGATTACATATAGTCTTTAAGACTGTCCGATACAGTCAGCCTCCCGAGGAGGCCTGCGCTTCTAGTGCAAACTGCCCTGAACCACTTCTAAGACAGGTTACTTGACCCTTCTGAGAGCTAGGTCATTAGATCCCAAGAAACAGTTAATTCATCATCATAAAGAAGTCAGAGAATGGACTCCGCTTGCTCCTAGCACAAAGTAAAGTCCAGGATCTGGCTAACCTCAGTTACCTGTCCTGACACCGTCACCCCTCCTGCAGCCTTTTCCTCTGGTCCTGTACCACATTCGTGCTGGAAAAGAGGCCACTCTGGGCTCTGAACGAGGCCCGAGGTGTTTGATCAGGACACCATGACTCCCAAGCAGCACTAATCAAGGAGACCCAACAGCAGGGGTTACATTCCACCATGGGCCTAAAATCAAATGTCCTGTGTTCCTGGGGTGTCAGTGGCCTTCCCTCAAGAGCAAGACTCTCAGAGGACGGTTGTCTTCTCCCCACACGTGAAGAGAAAGCAAGCACAGCACCGGGTGCAGGGCCCTGGTCCCTAGTTTGCAGATGTGGGGTGCCGGGATGCTGTGATGGCGTTGGGCTGGTAGCCAGGCACAAATGCTGATTTTTGTACGTTGGCTGCTCTACAGTGCTGTGTCTCTAGGAAGAAAAGCACAGCTTCCCAAAAGGTGGTCCTCAGCAGTTCAGATAACAGAATTGAGGTGTGCAGGAAACCACCCCAAAAAACACATTTTGGGGACATCTTGTAGAAAGAGCTTCGGAATTCCCCCGTTCCGTCCTGGTGCGGACTGGATGGCGTTAATGTGCGTCTGTTCACACTGGCGCGCATCCCCCCTGTCTTACCCCTCACGAAGGCTCTCACCGTGGCTTGTGAAGACCCTTTCTCATTCTGGTAATCGGGAGATGGGACCGTCCTCATCTCAGGGCCGGCCGAGGAACCTGGGCCAAGAACTTTGTTTAGGTTTTCTCAAGTAGCCATGGCTGGGAGGGGCGGAGCGGGCTAAGGAACTGGGAGGCCGTCTTCTCACCCCAAACATCACTGGACCTCTCCCCCGTGGCCCATCCCTTGGTGAGTCTGACTTGCAGCAGGTGCCCTACAGTCTCTGTTCACAGAAGACCTGAGTGGACCTACACAAAGGGACCACATGCTCCCCAGGAGGCCCCGACCCTTGAAGCCGCTTCCCTTGCAGAAGCGGAGCCCATTTGAGCCCCGTTGGAAACATTGGCCCCGTGATCCCTGGGGAATCTTGCGGAAAGAGCTTCAGAATTCCCACGTTCCATCCCGGTGTGGACTGGATGGCGTTAATGTCCGCCTGTTCCCACTGCAGCGCATCCCCCCTGTCCAGGGAGGGGAAGTGGCGATGGTGTGCTTTGATGAAGCCTCCTACACTTGGAAATGCATTTGGGTTTTGTATTTTAAATGTTCATTGTGAATATTCATTACACACGGCACTGTGTTATGTCAAGATGTTTTCATACAAGTGTAACTTCTGAGTACAGTCTACCACCATTTTTGTTGTTGTTGTTGTTGTTTTATTTTTTGAGCTTGGCTGCTGTCTTATTGAAACGGGGGTTTACTTCAGAGCGCAGGGTGACCCAGGACTACATAGCCAGAGCTGGCCTTGAACTCATGATTCTTCTGCGTAGGGCATCTCAGGCATCTGCTGTCATATTTGACTCACTAGGAAGTTTTTTGACAGAGTCTGTAACTGGCCTCTACAAAAACATGGATTTATGACAGTTTCTTAGCAATTAAAGATCAGATGCCTCCAAAAAAAATTAACATCAGCTTAAATTAGTTCCTGGGCTGTGGAGGTGGCACCATGTGTGGTACGCAAGCAAGAGGACATGCGTTTACCCCGGCACCCATGTAAAAAGCCAGACGCGCTGGTACACCCAGGGGTGGAGGGAGAGACTGGTGCTGACTGGCCGTAGAGTCCAACTAATCTGTGAGCACGGGTTCCAGTAAGAGACTGCTTCAAAAGCTAAGGAGGAGAGCAGTGAAAGGAGACCCGTGCCTTTGACGCACTGACCTCTGCCCTTCAGCCCTCGCCAAGGCCTGCACATGCGCACAGATACGCGCACGGATACCCCACACACAACGCAAACATAGTTAACCTTCCCTCTCCTTTTCTCTTCCGTGTTGTCAGCTACCTCCTTCCGGTCGCCATCACCCTCCGGGTACTTATAAATGAAGAGCTATAAAGTCTTTCCCCCCACCTGAAACCACTTTGGTTCTTCTCCATGACAATCTTCTGTGCCCCGGGAAGTGAGTCATAAGGCCCGTGCCTTGCAAGGTTCTACCCTGCCTGAGTCCCGCTGACTCTGCTTCCTGCTCTGCCACACACTGCCCTGGGGCTATCGTCTGGACGGATCTCCCGGCAGGGTGGACTGAAAACCCCTGGAACCATAATCCCAGCTATACCTTTCTCTGCTAAACTGTTTCTGTCTGGTATTTGACCACCATGACACAAAAATAGCAAATCCAGCCCCTTCTGTCCTCACCCCAGCCCCAGTTCCTCTGCCTTGGGGCCTTTCAATTCACCCCAGCTGTTACGGAAGAGCATGTGGACAAAAGGATTCCAGGCTGGGAATCCATGATGGACGGCCTTGCAGGATCTGTATGATGACGGAGCACCCCTTCTCACTGAGGTTCGCCATTCTGAGGAGAGGTTTCAGACACCGCGGCACGGAGCCAGGCCAGCTGTGTGGAGTTGCACTCCAGCCAAGCAACTGAATGTCTGCTTTCAGGCGGTCTGAGGAGCTGTTACAGTCCTCAGCCTCTGCTGCCCAGGGCCTGCCCTTCTCCTTCAGTGTCTAAGAAAGGTCACAGGGAGAAAGATTCTTTAGTGCTAGTGTTCCACATTTGGTACCAAATCTTTGTACGAGGGCCTGTAACGAATGTGCTTGCTTACACCCACCGGCCCTGAAGGGAGTTGTTCAAAACTCTCAGCACACTAAAGGAATTCATCCGACAGGGGCCTCTTCTCTGTCAGCGTCACATAAGCATAGTTGCCGATCAACCTGGTGTGTACATTAACTGACCGCCTTCTTCAGTTACCATCTTCTCTGTGTGTGTGCATGCATGTGTGTACATGGATGTGTACATGAATGTGTGTGCATGTGAGTGTGCGTATACGTGTGTGCACGCATGCATAAACATGCCTGTGTGCTTGTGTGTGTGTACGTACATTTCTGAACTCTGAGCTCCCTGACCTGGATGTAGTTTCCTCAGTTTCCCCAGGAGTGGCAGACTCTGTGAGAGTCACAGGCTGCGGTAAGACCAAGGCTGTCCAATCAGGCTAGTTCCCAGCTTTGCCATGTGGTTTCTGTCAGGATGGTGCAGAGGGACTCAGGTTTTGGTTTTTTCTAGGGCTCAGTTTCATGTGGGCTAGGGGATTTTTGTAAAAGGACACGGACCGACCAGTGTTGTTGAGATTCACCATTTCTGGAAGGGTCATGTCAGCTACTCTTACAACTGCTTCCTTCATCTGGGGTTGTCTCCAATAAGTCCTTGCGTTCTGAGACTCCTCTGTGACCACACCAGTGTCTTCAGGGTCTGAGTTTATCCACACACACTAACTACTCCAAAGCCTGTGGTGTCTGGTGCCTGTGGGCCGTGGGGGAGAGACAACCTTACAAAGTGGCTCACATCCCCTTGATAAGATTTCTTGAAACAGAACATGGTGTTCTCGCCACCCCTGGGATCTGAACCACTTTAGGAGTGCTGTATTTGGCTCTGAGTGGCCCAAATACCGCAAACACTACTCAGGTTCAAAGCTACCTAGCCCTGGCTGGCACTTCAATGCAGCACATGTCTGCGTTTGAAGGTAGAAGCCTCAGACAGGGCCTCGACTCCTCCATCTGAGGTCTTAGGCATGCACGCCCCTCTGGAGCAGGCTGTTTGCAGGATTCAACACACACACACACACACACACACACACACACACACACACACACACACGTATGCTTGCACACACTTGGGCGTTGTTCAGCTAGGGTCAGCTCTTGCATCTGCAGTAGCTTTCCAATCCTTGATCCTTTTTGACTCTCTGCAGATGAGCCACGTGCACTTTCACTGTTCACAGCTGGAGACAACCGGCAGAACCCTCATCTATTGAGGGAAAGATCCTTCTGGTGTCATATTAACGATGTGCATGTAAGGGAGTATTCACATTCAGTCAGCAGCACTGGGAAGGGGTGGTTGATACAGGTGCAAGATCCTGTGTGCTGGGAGACAGGCTACCATGTGCTACATGTGCTACATATGCTCGTAGGCTACACTGAAGTGACATGGCTATGAAACCAGAACAAGTCACCTCACTGTGAAAATAAGTTACAGGAACACAGAACCATAGTTTTAGTAATTATTTTCTTCAAACAATCTTAAGGCATTGGCTTAGTTCAAATGAGACCCAGAATGACTAGCTCAAGTTTACCAGGTAGTTAATGGGACTCAGGATCTAAAACCTCTTTACAGACTAGCTCTAACTAGAACCATAAATTCTCCTTACCACCAGTGGAAAATTGGGATTTTAGCAGTGCTGCCAGAGCAACTGTTAGCAGCTCAAGGCAGTAGGTAAGAACTTTACTACACATCTCTGTCCATCTTTTTTTCTGCTGTATATATTATTGGTTGGATTTTAAAGTTGACTGCGACATTCCAGAGATGCGGTTTCAGAACAGGTTGGCCATGTAAGGGGTGGCTTAGAAGTCGGGGGATTTCTCTTCTACTGCCTTTGTTGGAAGCAAATACGGATGGAGGATGAAGCAACCATTTTGTTTCCCTCTTTCTGCATCTCTGTGCTGGGCTCTCTAAGGAATTTGAGGTTGGCTGACCTGGCAGGCCCAGGAAGAGGAGGAGGCAGGTGCAGGGAGGGTGGGCAGGCTCTCTCTGAAGCTGGTCTTTGGGGAGCTCTGATCAGGCTGTGCTCAGAAACCCAGTAATGGGCCTTCACAGCCTCAGGGTCGGTTTAGAGAAAATCCATCAGGCACTGAGGAATTTTTCCTCCTCGGAGGGTTCCCAAGAAAGGGGGTAAAGAATTAAGTGATTCATTTCAGACATCTGACACTCCCTTCAAATCCTCCCGCTCTGACCCACTCTGTGGCTGCTGCGCTTAAACCACCCCATCTGCGATGAGGTCATCTTATTGGGGGCACAAAGGATTCCAGGGGAGCCTACATCACATACAGCGGCTATTCACAGGCTGGCTCCCCTGGCCGCTCAGGACTAACAATGAACCTTCTCAGCGGTTCATTTGCTTGCAAGAGAGACTAGGGTTAGATGTCTCTCAATGCACACCCCACGGGCACACAGTGCAGTTATTATTATGTCCTGGCTCTAATGAGGGCCTGGGAACAGCTCACGGTGGCCTATAATTACGTACATTTAATAATAAACACACGCACTTCGTAGGTAGTGTAAGAAATGAAAAAAAAGCTGTGTTCCCCTCCCTCACCATCTTCCCCCTTACAAGTGGAAAAAAAAAAAAAAAACCAAAACAACACAGAAGTCTATTTTCTCTTTCAAATAACAATTGCAAAGGATGTCTGGCTAGCGGGAAAGGGAAACTTAATTACTGGGAAACATTCCTTCCGTGTTTTAAATGAATGCCTCTGCTTACTCAGTACTTAGGTTGTGTGGAGGGCCTGCTGCTTGAGCTACTTGTGAGCGCTATTTCCAAAGGTTGCCAGGGGCGGTGTCCTCGCCAAGCTGCCCCTTGATGGGTGTTTCCTCTGTTTCTGCTGTGCCCAGAAAGAAAGGCACTGTTTCAAGATTCTTCCCAGAAGTGTCCCGTGCCCCAGTCCCCATACCTCCGAGTGCCTGAAAGTACACAGATTGAATTTGTGGGGACAAGAGGGAGGAAGGTGGCTCTATGAAGCAAAGACAGTTTACAAGAAGAGAAGAAGAAAGGAAGGAGGCAGTGGGAGTCCTCCATGGAGCCGGGGAGGACATGACATGCAGTGTGGGGGAGAGACTCATGCAAGGGCTCGTGAGGTGAGCAGGGGCTCCGGCCTGGCCCCCTGCCTGTGACTGTGGATGTCTCTAAGGCTCCGTGTCTTCATTTATAAAGTAATACTAATAATCCAGCGGATGATCAAAAGGCTGTGGTCAGAAATCTTGCGAAAGCGACGAGTTTTCAGAGTTTGAGCACTTTATCGGTAAAAAGTGCCCCTCTCACAGGCTTGGAGAACAGACCTGGCACAGTGCCCAGACCGTGTAGCATGTTCCTGCTGTGCAGTAAATCATCGCGAGTGAGTGGTGGGAATTAGCCATGTGATTACCTTTGGAAGGCACTTACTGAGTAGGAACTCCGGGCATTTTGGGATAATGGAGCATCCAGAACAAGCAGGTGACTAGAAAGACAAACCACACGCACTCATTGGGTGGTGACACCACACTGGGAAGTGACTGCTTTTATTGACAGTGGATGAGCAGGAGATGGGGTGTTGAAGAGATGGGGCACATCTCCCCTAAATGAAATGGATTTCCGGCCTGCACGATGACAGTATATGTGGCTAGGGTGACATCACCAGATTAGTTTTCTAGCTTACACTAAGTAAGCACTCCTAGCAGAGCCCTGTACTGACTTCACTGTCAGCGAAGAACAGTGCTTCATTAGATGTGAGAGACAGTTGTTCTGTTGGACTGTGTGATTTTAAAGATAAGAGAATTCAGCTGAAAAGTATGCTTTTCTTTAGTTAAATTGAAACAAATCTCCAGTCAACGCCCAATCAAACACGGTGCTTTGAACTTTGGGTAATTTTTCAGTGTTTGCTCCTTTCAGTGCTGTTATTTGAACAGCAAAGAATACTATGCCCCACTGTGGAACTCTGGAGAATGGAAAGGGCTCGGTACAGGGGTCCTGAGGCAGCGTCTCTTTATCCTTTGTCTCAGGTAGCAGCGTGAATAGAAGTCATGTGGGGCAGCCAGCAAGCACCCTAAGGATCTTTTGGTTCCTTTCTGTCAAGAGAACGGAATTATTGAGAGAATCCAATGCCTTATAAAGAACCGCTGTCCAAATACTTTCCAGTTAAGGTTAAATGCTGCACAATCCACGCTGGAGAGAAAGTAGAAATAACTGTAGCTAGGAACGGGTTGGGCAGGTGTGCAGACTTGTCCCTCAGTGTCAAACTATGGGCTTAAAGGCATCTGAGCAGATGACATATTAAGGCAACAGTGGGTGATTTTTATCCTTTGGGTTTAGAACTAGGCCAAGCCTTACAGTTTCTGTGCCTGCATCCTTCAACCCTGACCTTTTCAGAAATGCAGATCAACCCATTTCCTTTGCAGACCTCCAACCCATCCAGAATACATTTCCATCCACAAGTCTGCTCACTGCCGGACAGCAGTGTCCCACTGCGGCACAGGTCGGCTTGGTCACCGCCCTTTCGGAATTCTCTCTGCTCCTGTTTGTGTCCAGTCCTGGGACGGACACAAGGGTGCTTCTTAGATACTGGACAGCATGGTGGAGGTGAAGATCTGTTGTAAGATCTGAGGGATTTTCTTGGTGTCCATAGCGATGAAGGACCGGCCAGCTGGCAGAGTTCTCTGAAGCCTGTCAGAGGGAAAGGAAGGAGGGAGGGAAATCACCATTGCAAATCAAGACACCATTCCAGCCCCTGCCTGGCCACCACAGCACCCAAAAGGATTCTTAGGAAAGGATGTTTTCACTTTCTTTACCTTACCTGCAACTGAATTGTCTGTCTCTAGGCAATGAAAGGCCCGGGGAAAGCATCAGGGAGAGGCAGGGAAAGCAAGAGCTTTCAGTGAGAAAATGAGTGGTCTTCAAGTTCTATCCTCTCCTGATTTGTTCTAGTTCCTTGACAGGACAGTGCCTGAGGGGCCCATCTGGAATTAGCTCACCTGCATCTGGCCTCATACTGTACTTCTAAAAGCCTTTCCTTTCTTAGAAAACAGCCCTCCAGCATGCTACATAGCCAAGTCCCCAAGTGGGTCTCTGGTTCCTCCCCACCACATATAGTGAAATGCAATCTGCATCATCCGACTGCTGCTTGACAAAACTGAGGTTGAACAGGCTTATGGTAATTTTTTTTAAAGCCAATTTATCATTTGGAACAAAAGGCCATCTTTGAAGGCAGAAAGACAGCAAGACACAGATGTATTGAAAAGAACGCCGCCTTTCATTGTGCCAACAAAGTTTGGTTTTGGAATGACATTTAATAAAAGTCAGGCACTCTGTGCAGTATCATGTATTTGGCGTGCGGGGCAGACCAGCTAAGTCGGCACCGTGTCTTTTGCCAGCAAATGTTGGACCATTTCCCCAGGAAACCACAAGGGTATTATTGTGCTTTCCTAAGTATTCCAACAGGATCTGTTCACTAGAAAGAAAGAAAGAAAAAAAAAGCCTGCTTCAGCTCAGCCAGCGTTTGCTGAGCTTGCCGGCCGCTGTCTGCTGGGCTCTGGTGCTGGGGAGCTGTGGACAGAGGAGGCTTTGAGGACAGGAAGGTTCCAGAAGATGTGAAATGCTAACACAGGAACCAGAGAGGTGTGTGCCGTCGGCTGACTGACTGAGCCTGAGTCCATGACGCCAGGGCTGTCTCAAGCTCACCATGGGAGCTGCAGCACCCACAGGCTGAAACCGCCCTGCTTTACGGACAATTGCTGTGCCACAGAACCCAGCATGCAGAAGAGCGGGCAGAGCCAGGCCCTCCATTTGTAAGACAGGATGGTTTGTTCTGAGATACAGTTTCGATTGTGTCTTCTGCATCTTATGAGTAGTTTAGGCAGAGAAAACCCGTGAATGCTTTCTGTTAAGTGTGCTTAAGTTATGGAAAGTGTTTCTAGCTTCTCCTTTTGGGTAATCCCAGAGGCACTTATTGTCTGGCTATAAATCCCTACAGTTATCATGCACCATGATAACTATAGCATTTAACTAAACACACTTACATATAGATAGTCTTCCTTTGTGTTCAAGCGTCTCACCTACATGTCTCTCCAGAAGATATATATACATACACACATGTCTGTATGTAGGCATATATATCTATGCATATATATATATATATATACATCTAAATATATACTCATGTTAGTTATTGAAGTTTGTTTATGGGGATATATATATATTTTTTTTTTCAACCTTGGTCCTTGGTGGGAAGGATTAGGGGGCATGGCCTTGTTGGAGGAAGTGTGCCACTGGGGGTGGGCTTTGTCAGACCCAGGCAGTGCCTGAGATGATGTCTGTTACACACAGCAAACACACACACACACACACATTACATGCAGATGAGCACAGTTTCTGCTATGCTAGGGAACTTACTATTGTTGGTTCCCTTTATTTTTTCTTTTTGGAAATATTCGAAATTGAACCTGGGGTGTCATGCATGCTAGGCAAGGGTTCTGCCACTGAGCTAATACCCCGTTGAGCTATATTTACTATTATGAGTATGATTAGAAATAACCTGATGAGATTGGGCTTGGGGGGGGTGTCTCTGTAAAATACTTATGCTATAAAATACTGTCTAATCTATTAGTGGAAAAATCAATTTGGTAATTACTTATTTTTATAAAAACAATTAAAATTATAAATTCTTGTCCAAAAAACCCTAGAGCATTATGTTCCTTCAAAACTATGATTGCTTGTTCAAACAAGCCAGGGCACTGTGCAGCCCAAGTATGCCATTAGCTGTGTGAGGGGACACTCGAGGCTGTTTCACCCGCCCTCCCCAGCCGCTCAGGAGGGGGTTCAAGAAACAACACATGCCAGACATTTATTAATCTGCTCTCTGCTGCGGCCACACTCACCTGGCTGCCTGATCCCCCAATGAGCCGATAAAAATGGCAAAGGCGTTGACTTGAGGATCGCTCGTCAGGATCTGGGCAAAGCGGGCTGGGTTTATTCCATATCGGGACAGATTGGCATCACTTAAGATGATGACAAAATACTCGTCAGCTTCTTCTGTGGTAATGTCCTTGATGGCGTGTTCTGTCCCCTCGAGAGTGTGGTCCCCACTCATGCAGAACTGAGAATGGGCGTGCATTGTCTGGAGGTAGGAGTTGGGCCCAGAAACCACAGGTGAGCATCTCCTTTTCAACAAACATGATGAATTGTGTATGGACAGACTGCCTGCTTTTTGATTGTGTATTGAGAGACAACAGGGCACAGGGAGAATTGTATGCTGTTGACCTTCCTCAGAAACAGACAAGGACCCCAAATGGTCACAGATGACACTTTTACAACCCAACCTTAAAGTAAGAGAATATGTAATTGGTATCATCTGGAAGAGGAGCACCATGTACGAGAATAACAAGGGGTAGGCTGAATTTCCAGTCAACGAGTTAACCCACGGCTGAATACTGTTTCTGGAGGCAAAGGGGGAAATCTGTTTTAAGATCATGGTGTCTACTGCAGGTTTAAGTATGTGAAACTGAATTTATCACTCAAAACTACCAACAGAAATATAAAATTTGAAATACTGAGTACCTTAAAAGGAGACTTTTTTTTTTTACCTTTCTACTAAGCCTGTGTGATTGTGCAATTCTGATCTCAGATGTTCAAACCTGATAAAACAATGAGTACTCTGAAAACATATAGAGAACATTTAGGGTTTTAAGCAAGAAAGGTGGTTTCTATTTGTTGCTTTTGAGATATCTGTTGCTTCTTTAGTGAATCCTAGCTTTTATCTAATCTAATAGAAATTCTCACAATGTAGAAGGAACAACGTACTTACCTTCAGAATTTCTAGCCTCTGCTTATTGTTCTTGGGGACTTTGTTAACTGGAACGAGCTTAATGTTGTAGCCATCTCCCGAGTGTCCAGCGATGTCGTACTACATGCAAGAGAGTTGGAGAGTTGGGAAGTCGGCGAGTAACCGAGCAGTCACTGGTCCTACAGATCCCCAACTCTGGACTGTTCTGAGTTGTTCAATATTTGGTCATAAAAGAATGCAGAAAGACAAGACAGCCAGATGTGTGCTATCAACAAAGACAAATGATTTGGGACTCATTCTGTTTGGGTCCACCTTCTTTTGAGATCGCTGCCTCCTAGATAGAGGTACGAAGGGGACTTTAGTGGCTATTCCAAATTCCATGTGTACATTTCAAGGGAGACTTTGTAAGAAGCCCACACAGTGTTGAGCAGAACTCACAGGGCTCTGGGGATTCCAGCTGCCTCACGCCTGCTCTCTACAGTCTTCCCACAACCGTGGTCACGTCTGGTAAACATGACGAGATATCACATATGATTACATTAACTTCATGACAAAAAGGATTGTGCCGATGTAATTAAGTTTGTTGACTGTGAGTTAATCAAAAGAGAAGTTATCTAGTGGGCCTAATCTAATCACAGAGCTCTCTTTAAAGGCTCTCTCCTGGCTGCTGATAGAAAGGGAAGATAGATTTGAAGCTTCATGGAGATCTGGCATGAGGGAGTAGGTCACGGACATGAGTGTCCGTGGTCCCTAGAAGCTGAGAGCCAGCAGGGAATGAGAGACCTTTGTCACCATTCCAAGCAACTCAAGTCTACCTACAAGCTCAGCCAGCAGCAGACCTTTCCCCAGAGAACAACTATTTCTAGTTTCCTTCTGTTTTTAAAGGTAAAATACACTCAAAGAAATTAAAGTACAGAGAAGGCAAAAATTATCCATGATTGTGATCAAGATAAGCTCTCCAGAGTCTCTGTGACAGAAGCTCTCAGCCCTTAATTCCTTCTGACAGACCTATCGAGCTGCACAGTCACAGTGAACACACCAGCATCAGCCTGACTTTAGCTGATACCAACCGTGTGACTGAACACTCTGCTTTTCCACTTACTAATATATGGCATGTAGCTTTCAATTTAGAAAACACTTTTTAACGTCCTATCTCTTGGGCACATAAATATTGACTGTTGAGAGGAGACCAGGGTTGGAGTCAGGTGACCTGCAACAAAATCTGAAAAGCAGCCAGAGGTAAATTATCTGGGAGTAGGTCTCTCTGGGCCGTCTCACCTCTAGTAAAGACATTTTGTAATTACACAAAGGCTGGAACACTAGGGAAACTGAGGAATCTGCAAGGAAAATAGTATATGTTTGAGGGTGAAGACTTCAGGGAACATTTGGGATATCTGCCAATCCAGTATTAACCACAGCTCTTCTCCAAATCTCTCCTGCACACCCTGCACTAGTTTCTGTGCATGTTTATTGTAGAGATAGATGCTCTCAGAGAGCTTGCAATCAACTTGGGGTAAAAAGCAGCTTGCCTTTTGTGTGAGGGCTACATTCTTTTATAATCCAGAAACCGGAACACAATTTTCCCTAAGCCAGATCACAAATACAATATAACATAATTGAGGCTGCCACATCTGAAATGGGAAGTAGAAACATTCCTGGTGAAAGTCCCCTCCGCTAAAACAGGAAGTAGGTGAGGCTCTCTAGGAAGGCTGAACTCCACTGTGGATGTGCCCACACTGCATTGAGGAGGGTGGAAGGGGAAACAGGCACTCATCCCCAGGACGAGGGCATAACCGGAGGTCTACACAGGATGCTTACATCTATAAACCGGGTTATGAATTGCCAGGTTAAACATGTTCTTATCCCCTACTTTGACAAGTTTACATCTTAAGGACCTGTGAAGGCAGCATCAGATGACTAGTTTGTGGCCTTCTTGAAGCTTGTGGAACACAGCAGGGTGGGGAGTTCTTGCCTATGGTCCAGTGTGGCTGCCCTTCAGCTCCTGATGTGCCTATCCTAGCTGAGTCTTCTCTCAGAAGGGCTGACCCAGGACCAGAGAGAGAAGCAAGTTAGTCATCAGGGTAGTCAGACGGTGTAAGAAGGCCCAGCCCCTAGGTCCATGTTACCTCCCCTGTAAGGGCCTGGGCAGAGGAACCTGTGAGCAGGGCTGAGGGCTACAGTAAGCTTCTCAGCCTCCCTTCCCCACCCCCACCTCTTTTTGTGTTACTGGGGATTGAACCCAGGGCCTCGAATGTGCTAGGCAAATGCTTTCCCGATGCGTTTTATCTCCAGAGCTCGTTTTATTTTGAGAGAGGGTCTTGAGGCTAGCCTTGAACTCACTGTGTATCCAGGTGGTTCTTGAACCCGCAAACCCGCCTGCATAGCTGGACACAGCCTGTACCATCAGGCTGCTTCCATGATGTGCTGCTGACGTATCGATTAAAGAGAGGCTTACACAGAGGGGAGGAGCGGACTCCCATGCTGCACTGGGGTAAAAGAACTACGAGTGACTCAGCTTTGCCTGCTTTTAAAGGGATGATTGGGACTCCGATTTTTCAGACAATAACGGACAAGACCAGGTAGGCCTTCACCCATGTCTCTCTCTCTGTCTCTCTGTCTGTCTGTCTCTCTCTTTTCATTAGTATATTCTTTATTTACATTTCAAATGATATCCCCTTTCCTTGATTCCCCCCTCCCCAAAAGTCCCATAAGACCTCTTCCCTCCCCCTTTTCCCCAATCCACCCCTTCCCGCTTCCCTGTCCTGGTATCCCCTACACTGCTGCACTGAGCCTTTCCAGGACCAGGGGCCTCTCCTTCCTTCTTGGGCATCATTTCATATGTGGATTGTTTCTTAACCCACATATCTCAGTGTGTTTAAAAACAGTAATTCACTTATCCTTAAAACTGAATTCAAGGAAAACATACATTAACTTTATTGCTATCTGTGTGAGATTATATAGCCTGGGGTAGCTTCAAACTCATGATCCTCCTGCCTCAGCCACTCAGTGCTAGGATAATGGAGAGCAGCATCACAGCCAGATGGACTCTCTAACTCTTGACTCCGCTACTCACCCAAGCTGGGCCCTGCCAGGACCATCGTGTAACCAGCAGGACAGGCCACACTGTGCCTCCAGGAGCAGCACAGGACTCAGTAACCAGGAGCCTCCTTGTCCCTATCAACCACCTGGCATCTGGGCTGTAATTTTTCTACGTGGCTTACAAGGTATCCTGGAAATCTTTGTGGAGTTTTGTACTTAGGCCTTTAGCATAAATATTAAATGACAGCTATTCTGAGACCCTCAAACAGAGAGGCCTCTAATCCTTCTTTGCTTTTCAATTTGTTTAGACCCCACTTTTGCTGGATTTGTTTTGAAAACTTCACTCCTTTAGAGGGAGGTATAACAAAAACAAACCAGAGTCTCAATCAAGAGAGAAATTTACTATTCATCAGAAATGTAAAGCAGCGTGCAAAGGAAATGCATAGCGCTACTGGCACACTGGTGATATGACGAGGCTCCAACTGCATTAGGGAGGTCATCAAGTCCAGGTCTGGGTATGGGCTATGCTTTATCAGGCTTCTGAGTGTAAGTCGGGATGTGGTAATATCAGAGGCTGTTGTGAACACTGGCATGTGAATTCTGTGTTCTAAAACCAGCAAGGAGTTAGTGACAGAGCGGTCGCCTAGGTCACCGGAGCCCTGGGTAACTTCACTGTGTAGTTACTAATCTCCCACACCCAGTTAGCCATGCTTGCTATCAGGGAAGTCACTATAAAGAGAACAGGGTTCTCAAAGTCAAGGTGTGGCATGGCTCCAACAGAAAACACTTTTGATTGAGAGCAAAGTACTTAACCCTTCCAAACCGCCTTCCTGCCTTCCATCCGAGTGATGCTAGGTTAGATGGCCTCTAATGGTTCCTGTTTGTAAATCACATCTCTCTGACAAGGAGGGATAACAACCTCTTCCCAGGATCTCGGAGGGGGAGGGTGGATAGCGTGGTTCGTTCAGTGATGAAGATGGTCAGTGCTCGTTTTGCTCTCCCCACAGGCCCAACAAGGCTCATCTTAGAGTCTGAGCCAGCTCTGCTACAGGCGTTAACACGGGTATTCAGGAGGACGCCAGTCTTTCCTAAGACAGGGATTTAGTGTAGTCTCTAAATTCATCTATTAATTCAAGTTACTACAGAGAAATACTGATTCCTCAAGCTAGTCTTACACCTGTTCTTAAATGTTTTTGTTTTCATGGCTAATATTCCTACATCAGTTACTGAGTCAATTCTGATGGTCTCAGCAAACTTTGTGCAGTTTTTTTTGGTCAGTCCTATCTCTGGGTAACAGTACAAACATATTCAAAGCCTAAGCCTAAGACGATGACTGGTCTCCATATTTAAACTCAAAGAAAGAACATTCTTAAGGCATTGGGAAAGGAGTAATTACAGACACTCAGCTAAGTGTGGCTCTGTGAGTCATATCTTTCTCTAGCCTTCTGGGAAGTAACGTAGTCTTCCTGACTAAGAGCCTCAAAGAGGCCGTGTCTAATCCACCACCTCTGTGTGGCTGCATGGTAAGAGTAGGAGATGAGAATACAATGTTTCTACGTTGGAGTGAGTTTTTGAAAATACTGATTTGTCCTAAGTTGGGGCATATGTAAAACCAAGAAATAGGACAGAACAAGTAAGAAAGATACCCAACAGGGGGTAGGGGTGTGGGGGGGAGGTCAGGAGCCCTGGCTTTTCCCATTTAGTAGTGTGACCTCTTTGAACCTTGGCTTTCTCATCTGTAGAAAGAGGTTGGTGAAAATAATGCCCAGACCCAAGGTTCTATGACAATCTAACGGGATGAAAGGCCAGCTTCGGGTAGTTTGAGGAGCGTGCACACACATGCTGTGTCTTGTCTTCATCTGACAAGGGGAGCGTGCTTCATACGTGGGAAATGAGGACGCACAACACCATCTACTGAGGGACAGTCCTCAGAGTTGGTGAGAAGCAAGAGTTCAGTATGGCTCTAGGCAAATGGGTTTCTTTTCCATCTTCAGTTTTTGCAGTATTGAGGATAGAACCCAGGGCCCTGCATAGGGTAAGGGACCTGGTTAGAATTGATTGTTAACCTAGGAAGAGAGAACCTCTGCTGAAGACTTGCCTGGATCAGCCTGGTCTGGGGTCATGCCTGTGAGACATTGTCCTGACTGGGGAGAGAGGCCCCTGCCCACTGGAGATGGCTCTACACCTAGACTGGTGGACATGGGCTGTACAGGAGAACAGAGCCTACCTAGGCTGCTGAGCCGCACTCCTCCATGCTGCCTGCCTTGACTTCCCTCCATGGACAGTGACTGGGAAATGTAAGCCACAGAAGCTTTTAGCCCCTAAAGCGTCTGGTCATGGTGCCTGTAACATTCTTTACCACCCAAGCTGCATCCCCAACTCTTTCTTAGCAATGGAATCAACTGTATGATGTCTTCTTTAAGCAAAACTGTGCAGAGTAAGCAGAGCTGTTTGGGTAGTGCTGGGGGAGTGGGGTGCCCTTAACCCCACAGGCTACCTTTCATAGTGTTTGCCTGACATACATACCTTCATGGAAACAATAAAATATTTTACATTATTGTCTCTTCAAAGCCCAGTTTCTGAGTGAGACCTTTCCTGGTACCACTGTTTGAGTGTTTAGTGGAAACACAGCTTTTGACAATGCTGTCAGGGTATCAGGAAAGAAAAAGATGATATCGATGACTCCCGGGCTTGGAGACAAGAACAGACAGGAATGAAGTAAAGGAGAAGCTCCCTGACCGACACCACAGTGCACGCCGTCGTTAGCATCCTGCCTGAGTGCTGTGTGAGCAGCAGGAGTGGTGCTGGGCTCCAGCTCGGAGGAGCTGACACTGGCTGCTCCGGGAATACGTGAAGTCAGGAGACTGAGCACTCTGAGGAACTTTAAAGACCCTGAGAGACTTAGCAAGTGTCGCGCTGCTGAGTAGGTTTCCATCTCAGGGACTCCCACGCTTGAGGGTCCCTGTGGCTTGGCATGGGCTGTGCTAATGTGGCATAAGGTGGTGGTGAGGACGGTAAGTGAGCCTCCCAGTCCAGACTGTAATGACTCAGAAGGCAGCACAGAGCTCTAGCCAAACACAACACAACAGATGCCAAGAGGGTCGGGCAGCGTGCAGACCACCGCACCAGCAGGCGCTTCTGAAGGCTGCAGAGCTCATGCGGAGTCCATACCTTCAGACCCCAGGGATAACTGCAGGAAGACTGAATTAAGAACTGTCTGGAACTCAGCGGGAGCTTTAGAACACACTGCCAATCCCCAAAGACACCGAGAGATGCCACTCTGGATACTCCACACACCGTCATCTGCTCAGGAGTCATTATTTTATATTTTCTGAGTAACTTACGGCCGGGCCTTATTCCTCTTTCATAAACAAGGAATTGAACGCGTGGATAGACTAAATGGCTAGGAATAACAAGATAGGAGGAATATCTGGTATTTCTAAAGAGATGGAAATGCGCGTGTGCAGCTGGAGTCTGAGAGACCCGCCTCAGCGCTACCCTCACTCCTCTGTACTGCGCGCCTGCCCCTCATGAACCCTCAAGGCGCACCTCTGCAGCCATGTTCCCGCATGCACCCTAATTAGAAGCAGAAGAAGCTCTCGCGGAATATGCGGCTCCATCACCCCTCTGTCCTCTACAGAGGGGACCTGGGAAGCCCTAGCGGAGACTGGGTGGCCTGTAGCCAATCAGCTCTCAAGATGTGTGGTAGGCGTGGCGGCAACATGACAGTCTCCAATAGATAAGCACAGAGGGAAGGCCGGGAAGGAGCTTATGAGGGGGATGTTGGGGCAGGTTCAAACCCAAAGGCTTTTGAACACTAGCTGCGCTGTGGTCATCTATGCTGACCCATGGCTGTCTAGTCGCCCACTGGTCAAAATGGTTTAAATAAACATTTTCTATTAAAATCTAAATGCAATCACATAGGAGTCCAGGAGGGTCAGGAGATGGAAAGGCTGCCTCAGTGCAGAGAGGGAGGCCTACTGCTTGGTGTGGCCAGCAGGCGTGTGCTCTAAAAGGCGCATCACCTCTGGCTCCCGCAGGAGGAGTACTGTGCCTTGGGAGCTGTGCAATGTCAGCCACAATGCTACTCGGAAGCTTCCCAGATCCCCTCCCCCCCACCCCCGTGTCCCGTCCTCACCCTGTCAGAGTCTTTGATTGGGGCTCTGGGATTGCTGGCAACTACAAGAGAGCCAAGAGCATCTCTGACATAGTTCCACGGGTTCAGTGACCACAGGGATAGCGCTGCTGTGGTGAAGGGAAGCAGAGCTCTCATGCTCAGCCATGTGTTATACGCGGTTACCCCTGACCTGTGCAGAGCCTTGCAGCCCACAGTCGTCACTGCTGGGGGCTGCTCATTGCTCTCCACAGAGCTCCGAAAGGCCATTCTCCAGGGACTGATGATACAGGAGCCCCGGGAAGGCCAGTGGGCTGCACCCTTCTCCATTGCACCTTCCTCCTGCCAGTGGAGCCCCAGTGAAATGCGAAGTCAACTTGTCTCTTGCTTTTGCATAATACAGAGCCATGGCATGGGACAGTCTTCAGGTACGGGTGGGGTGCCAGCTTAAATGGCAATGGATTTGAGACTGTCTGTTCCTCAAGGGTTGTTTTAGCCAGTACAGAATCTAGAGTTCACATGCTCCTGTGGGCTGCTAATACAGTAGAACAGGCATTCCCGCCCTAGCCTCAGACCTCTGCAATGGGGGATATGATAGCAAACTGCACAATAACAAGCTGGTTTGAGCAGAAGGCAGCTTCATCTCGGGTAAATTGTCATGCCAGCTGCAATAATATATGTATAATATACATAATATAGTAATAATATAATACATGTCATGTATATTATTACCTGCTCACAGGATGCTGTGAGCAGACAATAGTCGGTGATGGGAAGTCAGAGCTCAGAGGCACTGGATGGGGATGCCCAAGACAGTGAGAACAGGCTTCAGTGTTTCCAAGGAACCCTGTGGTTTAACATCACACGACCTGTATGCTACAGTGCTTTTCTCTGTTGGAACTGGAGGTTGTCGGGCCCTTCAGTTACATTACTGTTAGGACAGGTGAGGTAGCGCCCTTGTTCCCTACTGTGAGAGGAAGGTACCTGCAGCTCTGGGCAGAGTCTGCAGCTCTGGGCGGAGTCTGCAGCTCTGGGCGGAGTCTGCAGCTCTGGGCGGAGTCTGCAGCTCTGGGCGGAGCCTGCAGCTCTGGGCGGAGTCTGCAGCTCTGGGCGGAGCCTGCAGCTCTGGGCGGAGTCTGTAGCTCTGGGCGGAGTCTGCATCCACCTTTCCAGCCCTGACTCTATGTGACCAGTGAAGCTTGAGAGAGATGCCCAGCTCTGCCGTTACCTTGAATTTCTCCTCATAGTTCTCGAAGGCCTCCATGACCATGCACACTGCCTCCATCGAGCGCTCGAGCCGCCGATCCACGCCGTTGAAGCGGTACATGCTGCCGGAGACGTCCACCACCAGGCGCAGGCGCTTGGGCTTCTGTTGCGGGCTACCCAGCTGAAGGAGGGGGTGGCAGACAACTGTGGTCAGCTGGGTTCTCGCCCAGGCTCTGCAATGTCAGCCCAAGGAGGGCAGATCCGGCCTGCACAGGGCTGTCCCAGAGGGTAGAGGGGATGGCTGTACCCCAGCAAGCAGAGGTCAGACTGGCTGTCAGGAGTACATGGAAAAGAGCTTCCCCTGGAATGTGGTAAAGTTTCCGTCCGGAGGTTGACAGTAAAGATACTGTACTTTAGAACAGTAGCCTGGGAGGGGAGAGGCCCCACGTCCTCTGCGTCAGTGCCCCTGGGGAGAGTGTGTGTATTTGGCGGTGTGTGTGACTGGAACTTGAAGGTCATTTTTCACCTAGGCTGAAGAAATGCCAGACTGCTACAACCTGGTTGTGTGAGAAGGGTGTGGCCAAGGACGTAAGCATTTTCTGAATATCTCTTTATTAAATAGAGCTTTTTGGTTTCCTTCTGGTTGGTGAGCTTTTTTCTTTTCTTGGCAGTTAAAATGGTGCTGAGCTGCTATCTGGCAAAAATTACTGATTAAAACGTGAAATCTTAGGAGATCAGCTTGGGGCCCAGATCTGCCAATATGCAATTTAAAAAAAAAATTGTCAGTAACAATAAACAAGAAAAATTCCATATTATTCTATTATTATACACTTGCTGCCATGCATGAAAAATGATAGGCAGAACTAATAATTTCAAGAAAATACTGTAGAGGGTGGTGAGATAGCTCATGAGACAGCTTGGCGGGTAAGCGACTTGTCACAGAGCCTGACTTCATGGGGGAAGGAGAGAACCGACTCCTGCAAGCTGTCCTCAGACTTCCATCCAGCAGCTGTGGCACGCATGCCCCTCCCCTGTGTGTGTGTGTGTGTGTGTGCACATATATGTATATGTACACAAGATAAATAATATATCATGGATGTTTAGAGAATAGCAGTAGGAAGCAAATTTTATAAATTCTTTTAAAACGTGTTGAGTGTGCCCTGATTAGAAGCAGCATGGCACACATGTGTGCATGACTAGCTCGCAGATGTGTCCAAACACTTGCTGACCACAGTGAGTCAGTAGAGAAAGCAGCTGTTGACTCACGGCAATGACAGAGAAATAAGAACTCCCAAATTGCCACCAGATTCACTGAGTAAACATTACAGAGAGTGGCACTCACTGCGCCCCTGCCCTCGCTCACTGCGCCCCCCCTACTCACCACGCCCCTGCCCTCCCTCACCGCGCCCTGCCCTCCCTCACTGAACCCCTGCCCTCGCTCATTGTGGGGGAGGGGGGTGGGGGGGCCCTCACCCGCTCACTGTACCCCTGTTCCCAGTGGTTACTCACTAGTTTTGATTATTCAGGGCAATAGGAAATCCCAAAGTTCCCTAAGATTCAATAGTTGACCGTGTTGCCAGTCTGGTGAATACTTACTATAATTAGTATACCTTAAGAGAGAATTCCTTGCTTCCTAAAAACTGAAGGCATGTGATGGACACAGATTGTTAGGGTTCCAGGAGAGGAGGAAACTCTACAATTGCTCTGTTTCTCTTACCTTAAGGATCCTCTGGGATTCACAAGCAGCAGAGAGTCTCCCATTCCCACAGAGCAGCCACTCTGCACCTGGGTGGGGGTGGGGGGGTGGAGGGACTGGGCGTGGCCGCACAGGTAGCACTTGGCTACTGGCCTTCTGGCTCCTGGCTGATGCAGGGCTGGTGGGCAGTGTTTGTTCCTGGTTTCTTCTCTGAGTGGCTGGACTAGGGTAGGAAGGTTGGCTTCCCCTCCACTGAAGACCCTAGCGCCATGAACTACCCTTTTCTGCTCTATAGACTAGCATCTTCTGGTTTTAGCATTGATTCCCCTGCTTTGCCTGGTTGAACCTTAGGTCACAGGCTGAACCCTGGAGTTAACTCCTCTAGATCTGCTTAAAGCTCACCCTACCTTTGTGCTGATTTGTTGTTTAGAGAAAGGATGTCTTTGCGTAGCCCTGGCTGTCCTGGGCTCACTTGGTAGATCGGGTTGGTTTCAATCTTTCTGATCTTGAGCGTCAGGGTTAGGTGACAGCATCACCATGCTCCGCTCTGCACTGGCTGTTCTTAATATCATTCTATTTTGTGCACATGCTCCATGTCTTTTTTTTTTAATTATATGTTTTCTATAATGCTTTCTATAGTTGCATATTTTGGGTTAATGGTATTTTGACACAACTCATGAATTCTCTACAGAATGCTGAACTATGTGAATCTGAGGCACAGGGTTCCCCATTATTTACCTGGGGTGCCAGATCCCCCCGACGTTTGTAGATGGCCTTCTCTCCAGCCAGCCCATCAATGATCTTGGCGTCGTCTAGTTCTCCAATAGCTTGGTGTCTTAGCCACTGCCTTTCTTTGCCTTTAGCCTGCAATGTCACAGACAGACACACGTGAATCTTAGGTACTCAGTGCTACAGCTCTTTGACACAGTTTCTTACATGAATAACAGGAAGCACACTGGGATCCTATCAGCAAGTGAGGGCTCAGCAAGGATGTGGTCACGTGGTTGGTTTCTGCTCTGCTCATCAGAAAGGCCTGTGGAGTGCGGTTTCTCAGTTGTAAGTGTTTTCACACATGGAACAATCCAAAGAGCTCACACAGAGGACATACAGACAGGAAGACAGTATGCAGTGAACCCCAAGGGAGAGTTCAATGCCTGGAAATGCGATGGTGACGTATTTCTTATGGTTTTTTTTTTTTTTTGAAACAGTGATCCCAGAAAATTTATTAGGTAACAAATAAGCAGCTTGAACTTGTTAACGGTGACAGAGTCTGAGAGCTGATCTTCAGCCGGCTCCCTTCTGGATGGGAAGTTTGCTACTCGAGTTCCCGAGACTTCGTGTGCAAACTGAAACAGCTGGGGAGGGTGGGAGCAGCCTGTGCCACACATGGCTCTCCGCTCTTCTGGATCTGGAAAGCATCTGACCTTTCCGGAAGGTATTTCCACAGCATGCTTTGCCACCGTAAGTTACAACTCTGCCAGAGAGCCCAAGCAGACAGGTAAAGGATACAGAACTCTGTGCTGAACAGTTTTATGCCAGCCTGACACAAGCTTAAAGCCATCTGTGAGGAAGAGACCTAAGCAAGTGCCTCTGTAAGATGAGGCTGTAGCCAGTCTTCTTAGTGATCAGTGGGGGAGGGCCCAGCCCATTGTGGGTGGAGCCATCCCTGGGCTAGAAAGAAAGCAGGCTGAGCCAGCCAGGAGGCAGCACCCCTCCACTGCCTTAGCATTAGTTCCTGCCCTGTTTGAGTTTCTGTCTTAATGATGATGTAGTAGTAAAAGCCAAACAAACCCTCTCCTCCACATGTTGCTCCTGGTTATGATGCCCCACCACAGTAACAGAAACCCTTACTGACTAAGACAAACTCACATCCCAAGTAAGGTGCTTACTTAAGAGAGCCCATGGCCACAGGTACGTTAGGATCTATGCTCAAGGGGCTTTTGGGAGCACAAACCAGATTTTAAGACACACTCTGTCTCAGAAATATAAAAATATGGGGAAGAACAGAATTAGAATATTTTTTATTTCCTTTATGGTGACAGGAGGGGGTTTAAATTTAGTTTTCTATAGCTGTGGTAGGCTATACCACAGTAAAAATTCACTAAAAGAACTTGCTGTGGTACAGGAGTGAAATCATGCCGATCTAACAACTTTACCGGGTTAAGAACTCAGCCTTCGTACCATTTTGATGACAGCTAGCTACTGCAACTATATTCACATTTACTTTTTCTTTATCTTCCTAGTGGCTAACCATGTGAGAGTCAGTCCTTGGCAGTGATGCCCAGGAGTGCCAGGCCTCCAAGGAAGACTGTGGGATTACCAGCCAGTCGCCAGAATGACAATGACAGGGCCAAGTCCCGATCCCTGGGTCAGGGGTGGTGGCCTGAGAAGACTGACTGACCTCTGATCCCGTGGGAAAGGAGGCTAGAAGTTTATATTTGCCCACCCCCACCCTCCTGCCACTGGCAGCTGTGTGTCTCACAAGACTTTCCATGACCCGAGCTTTGTGCCAGGGTGCACCATTTCTGTGCACTCATGGAATTCTTGCCTAGTATATACACGTGGGTCAACTGCCCACCATGTTGGTGACCTATGGGCTTCTTTAGTTCATATTTACAATAATGTATAATTATTCATATATAAAATTCTCTTAAAACCCATGTTCTAAAATGTTAAAAATGGGCAAAACCTATGGGAAAACCTGTTACTGCTGTTGTACTAAATGGACATATTGTCAAATTACATTCTTAATATTTATGTTTACAGTCACAGATTAGTGCAGCTCTCGGCCTTGGTCGGGGACGCTTCTTACTGGTGGTAGCAGTTAGTTAATGCAGAGGCTCACCGTATGTGGGACATCTATATCTCCACATTTAAGGCTCAGGGAAGACAAACCACAGTAGGGAGCCCTGAAAGATCCTGGGCTGAAGGGTGGGGTGGGTTTGACGAAATGACCGACCACAGCTGCCTCTGCCTACAGAAAACTGCATGATGCTGAGGGGACTCTGACGCTGAGGCACTCTGTAATGCTCTTACAGGCCACCAATGCAGGCCTCCTTCAGCTCAGTGCACTTTACCCTTTCACTGGACGCTTCTCCGGAGTTTTTGCTTTTAAATTTTCTTCTGTCCAGCTAGTTCTTCTGTCCACTGGCTTTCTCAAGTTTTTACTAGTTTCCGCTGTGGTCTGCACTTAAGACTGGATCAAGCCTGTTCTACTTCTTGAGCACACTTAAGTTTGGGCACTGGATTTTCTTTGTTCTTTCCATATTTCCTTACTACATTTGACTCCTGTACTAGCTCTGCTTTGATTCTTTTAAATCTCTGTCTTATTGCATATAGGAGACACTTCTAATGAGAACAAAAAGTGCTGCAGGTTCTAAATGTTGCTGTGAGACATGGACAGAACAGAGGTTAAGAGGTGTGCTTTTCCCCAGCTCCAGTTAGGTTTCACATGCTTGCTAGCAATGCTATTTTTCAGGAAGGATTTTAAAATTGACTTTGGTGTAAGTTCCAGTACATTATACTTGGTTGAAGTTCTTCAAAGCTTCTTGCATGCTGTTAGCACTCTTCTGTAGTTACAAGGATTTCCACAATTCATTTCTTTTATTCAGCTTTTAGGAACTTAATGCCCTTCCACCTTTCCCTTTGCTCTGGTGTCTGCAGAATAGCTCAGGACCTCTCAGTGGTGGCTCTGACCCACTTGGTGGGAGCTGCTGAGCATCCCCGGTGGCTGACTGGGCACTCCAGTGCTCAGTAGGGAGCTTCTGCATGGGCACAGATGGTACCTGCACACTCTCAAACCAATCTGCCACCTCTGGCTGTGCAGCAGTGAACTCAGGGGCTGGCATGGTCCATTTGCCCTGAAACTCCTCCTTGGTCACAGCCTTCTCAACAGCAGCTGGCTCCTCCTCCTCAACCTCCCCAGGTCTCTGTAAACATTAGATGTAACCTCCCACAGGTCTTCCTGGGAGATAGCGCTGCACGTGTGGAACACTTCCTGGGCCAGCATCCACCATGCTAGACCCACTGAGTGAGCCCCTTGTTGTCCCATGAAATGGCAACACCCACGTAGTGCAGGGAGTCTGTTTTGCACAGAGCAGTGGTGGGCAGGTTGACATAACATTCCTCTGTGAGGGGTTCGGTGGTCAGTCTTGGGATCACTCACCACTAGAAGCCACGGCTCCCTGAAGGCTGCTTAGATTTGGTTCGTGAAGGTCCCCACGCAGACAGCAATGGGGGTGGCTCCAGTGGCAGTGAACTTCAGCATGGCTTGCTGGCCAGTGTTCCTGGAGGAGATGGTGCTGACATCATCAGGGTTCTCGATGGCACGGCCTCTCCCAGGTCCTTCTTCAGATTTATGATGCAGATACCATCACTTTTCCTTTTGCAGATGTATTACTCCATTTGAAAGTCAAGGTTGGTGCCACCTAAGAGGGTTCCTTTAGCAAGGAATTTGAGGACATCCTCCTCCTTCACTGTAGGACATGAAGGGCTCCAGACAGATGCTGTGCAAGTTTCCCTTTAAGTTACAATGGGAATGAAGAACACAACCATATGGACCTGTCCCTGGGCAGCACAGAAAGGCTCTACAGTTTACTTTTTAGTGAAATAGGAAAAATAGCTTTTTACTTTTCAACCCCTTTAGTGTTACTGTCATTTCTTTTCCTGTTGCTGTGGTAAAATACTCTGCCTAAAGCACCTTATGGGAGAAAGGGTTTGCTCCACCTCCCGGGTCAAGGGTAGAGTCCATCAAAGCCAGGGGGCATTGGTAGGCGCCTGGAGCAGCTGGTTACACACAGCCATAGTCAGCACCGGAGATCAGTGACTGCTTGCTGCTGTCTAGCCAGCGTCTCTGCTCATCCAGCTCAGGATCCCAACATCAACAGCACCAGCACAGCAGCTGAGTCTTCCACCTTGGTGCGCACGATCAAGGCAAGTCCCCATAGGTGTGCCCAGGGGCTTGCCTCTAGGCTGGCGTGAGGGCCAGTCAAGGTGACAAGATTAACCACACCTGGCAAGGGCCGGGTTAGAAAGCTACTGTTCAAAAGCCTGGAGATCAGGACTCTGTCTGGCCTGCACACAAGGCTGACATTGTACTGACAGTGAGTTACAAATGTGCTAAGAAAGAGAAGGCGCACTTTGCTGGCTTCCCTGAAACACAGACCTTTTTTTAATCTTCCCCCTCTGTGGTGGTTTGAATATGCTTGGCCCATAGAGTGGCACTATTAGGAGGTGTGACCCTACTGGAGCAGGTGTGGTCTTGATGAAGGAAGGATGTCACTTTGGGCATGGGCTTTGAGACCCTCCTCCTAGCTGCCTGGAAGCCAGTCTTCTCCCAGTAGCCTTCCAATTAAGGCAGAATTCTCAGCTCCTCCTGCACCAGGCCTGCCTGGATGCTGCCACACTTCCCCCTTGATGATAATGGACTGAACCTCTAAACCCGTAAGTCAGCCCCAATTAAATGTTGTCCTTATAAGAGTTGCCTTTATCACAATGTCTGTTCACAGCAGTAAAGCCCTAACTAAGACACCTGGGCTACCCCAGTACAAGCAACAACAGAACCATAGCCACAGCCACAGCCTCAGCCACAGCCACAGCCACAGCCACGCACATTCATAGAGACACGTGGTATCTCCATGCTGGTCCAACTCTGATCCTGAACACAGGCTTGCATATTAAATCCTTTAAATGCCATGTCTGCATTGTTGTTCAGGTGTCCCAGGAATGAGAATACACCAGCACCGAGGGGAAACAGCTACCTTCTTCACAAGTCTTTTCTCCTACATCCCCTACTCCTGTCTTCCAGGGCTCCCTTAGGCACTGTCCTCCTGTCCCGCAGGCACTGTCTTCCTGTCCTTCATCTGAACCCTAGCTTGTCTCATCTTCTCCATTTCCACACTAATTTCCCTATCTTGAGTTTCTGTCACTTCTCACCAGAATTATTCAGAGTACTACATGATTTGGTGCCTAGCTTCTAGCTTTCTCTCTGAGTCCTTCTCCCAGATGGCCGTGCCAGATTCTGAAGACAGAACAGCATCAGTCTTTCCAAGGCATCTTCCTGGCTCCTCAGAGGTGACACAACACATCCAGTCTTGCTCTCCAGTGTTTTCTCCCACTGTCTTTGGCCTCCACGCCTGTGCGCCAGACACTGAGCCCAAGTCATTCTGGACTCTGTTCCCAATTTGGCCTGGTGCCCAAGTAAGTCCTTTCTCCAGGTGTTTCTTCTGCCTAGATGATGGCCTCAAAAACTGCTTTTAGTCTGCAGACATCTGTTACTGGTCAGTGATGTCGCAGAGTGACAGAAAACATTTAGAAACTAACACAGCAATTGGACAAAGACATTTGGTGTTTGTATATTTTTGTTTGTTTGGTTTTCAAGACAGAGTTTTTTTTGTCTAATGGCCCAGGTTCTCCTGGCATTTTCTCTGTAGATCAGGCTGGCCTTGAACTCACAGAGATCTGCCTGTCTCTGCCTCCTGAGTGCTGGGATTAAAGGTGTGCGCTACCACTGTCCAGCAGTGGTCATATCTTATAGGTAAGCGAAAACAGGAGCCTGAAGCTAGTTGTTGTGGGTGCCTATAATCTCAGAACCAAGGAGGCAGACGTGGGAAGACAGCAAGTCTGAGGTCAGCCTGTGCCTAAAAGTCCATGCTCTAACCCCTGAGAGGTCTGTATTTTGTCCTCAATTTTAATACAATTTCCCAGTAATTTCATTTCTATTGGATATTATAAAAGCATTAGACCATGCTGAATGGAATCAAATCTGCGTGGGTATAAAGCTGAGCTCTGGCAAACCATCCTGCTCGTCTCTGACCACACTTGTACACTCACTGAGGAAACGCCCATGGTTACCGCTATTACACAGCAATGTCAAAACAGCTGGAGGGTTTTAGTTACTCAGAGTCACAGGATTGGCTGCAGGTGGCAGGAGGGGGCCAAGTCAAAGTCTTGATTTGGCCACAATCTGCAGTTTTATAGTTTACATGAGGCCCCATCCTTTCTTGGCCAGTAGCTATGGCCAAGATAAGCAGTGTCAGGACTATGGCTTAAGGATTAGAAATCCCACCTAAAAATAACTCCCCGATGGCTTAAAGATCCATCGAGGGAACATGGCAAATGTTGTGTTGGCATTTGGCTGATGGTACAAAATGTATAATGGTCATAAATAAGAACTGCCCATGGGATGGACCAGCAGGGTCGAGGAAGGTGACAAGGACCTGGCACATAACAGAAGCCTGACTTGGGCTCAGACACCTGCTTCACTGGCCACACAACCCAGGAAACTGCACTTTCTGTGTCATCTTAAATTTCCTTCTTTATAAAATGGGGGCAAAATATCCATATTCCATGGGCCTGGGAAGACTGTGTCACACCCCAGCTAGACTTGGAAATTAGGAATCGGATCAGTCATTTGAGGAGCTCTTTCCTCTGGACAGTGAACTTTAGACCTTTAAACATGAAAGCAGGCTGGAGAGAGAGCTCAGCAGTTAAGACTCCTGTGCTCTTCCAGAAGACAGCGTGGCCACATCAGGTGACATACAACTGCCTAAATTCTGGCTCCAGGGGATCCAGTGCCCTCTTCTGGTCTCACTGCACACACGCGCGCGCGCGCGCGCACACACACACACACACACACACACGGCATTCACTCACACATAGATAAAAAATAATAATGATAAAAATGAAGTCTCTGAGTTTTGGGTTAAAACCAAGGATTAAAAGTGCATCCCACACTCTAATATCTAACAAGGCATGATAAGCATTCCTTTGAAAGAACAGTAATGAAGACAAAGAGTCAACATAAGGGAACCAAAGTCAAGCACTCCACGGGAAGGGTTCCCAAGACTTCAGTGCAGGCGAGGGCGCCTTACCCCACACTTCCCCTAAAATGATGATTCTGTCTCTGGACAAAATAATTGGATTTCATGTGTCATCTAGGGAATAGACTGGACTGAAATTATAGGCTTTACTTAGGAAATACTGAAGTATCTTGATATTTAAAAATGCTGTACCAGTGCCCACCAGTCCTGAGGCACCGAGAGCCTGTGAGACAGCAAGGAGCTGCGGCACCCCAGGGCGAGAGGAGGGCAGGAGGAGGAGGAGGTGGCAGGGGACACAGAGAAGGCACACCCTGCCTGATCTCATCTGTTCCCCTGCTTCTTCATTGGCAGTAAAATGATTTACAGGGAGAGAGAGTTCTATTTGTGAACTTCCAGGAGAGGTGAGATATACACAGATCTTCCCTGAGGGGAGTCAGGAAGTCTCTGTCTGTCTGGGAGGGTCACTGGTAAAATTACTGCTTCCTGGACAGGAAGTGAAAGGTGAGGTCAGATATTTTCCCTTGGAGAACTTCACTAAGAAAATCATAGGGTTGAGTTCACAGCTTTGTGTCAACCTTGAAATGACTCCTTCTGGTTGGCTGATTAGTGCTCAGATAACTTTCTCCAGCAGTTTTGGTGCAAGTCCAGATTTGGCCCCAATCCTCTTTTTGCCCACAGAGAAAGGTTACCTGTAGGTTATCCAGGATGACTCGGAGGGCATGCACCTGCCGCTGCACGGCACTTGAGAAGCGCTCGTAGGTCGCGGCATCGTACTCACTCATCTGGATCTCCTTTAGTCTGAAACCAGAGGGGGAAGGCGACACCCGCTCACGTCATGTTCATGTGGGTCTGTTACCCTCGCTCACACATTGACAGGACCTAGCAACTTCTTGGTGACTCACACTGACTTTGAGGAGAAAAAGTGAGAAATGATGTCACCAGTGATGCCCCTAGATTCAAAGGAAGGCAATGCTCAAAGTCCACTGCTGATGGATGGACAAGAAGGGAAAGTCCCAACTGTACATCATATATGGTGCATATATCTCTCGTGCAAACAGTCCTACCAGGTGGCTCACTACTATCTGTAACTGCAGCTCCAGGGGACTTGATGCCTTTTGGTCTCACAGATACTTAATTTAAAATCAAAGCAGAACACAGTCACCTAAAGCTAATCCTAAACAAGCCTTTTGTAAGCCTTGGGTTTTCCAGTGTGATAGCCATAGTGCACTAATTTAACACACATTTCTGTACATGTCTATAAATATTAAAGGTGATGATACCAAGACAAAAAAATATGGAATGCCCCTCTCAAAAGCGTAAGCATGCATGACACAATTGTATCAATGTGTGTGTGCGTGTGTGTGTGTGTGTGTGTGTGTATCCGTGTGTGTGTGTGTGTGTGTGTGTGTGAGTGTGTGTGTGTAGGCAGAGAACCTATATGCATAGCTGAAATTACACAAAGTATATTTAACTCTCTCTCAAATGAGGGAGAATGAATGGTTTCTATTCTCAGACAAAACACTGGGGAAAATATAATGAGAACAGTGGAGGCTCAGGACTCCATGTGTGTGTAGTAAGACCACGCCTTACTTTTTGAGGCTTTAATACTCAGCACAGTGCCTGATACACAGTGATACTCAATACATGCTGTTAGGTAATACTTTGAAAGCACTGCTATCAAAAGGTAAATATAGACAAGGCCACTGTAATATCCAATGCTGCCCCCTCAAGGTGACCTGCCAAGGTGCCCTTCTAAATCCTATTAACTCTCTGTTCTAAAGAACAAAAAGGAATTTGTGCTTGAGACTTCGCCTCCTAACAATACCTCCTCTGTTTAGTTTTCATAGTCTGAGTTCTCTAAGTTTCACTAGGTTAGGTGATAGCCACAGTTTTAGGGAACAGAAGCAGGGCACAATGAACACTGTAGGATATGCCACATACCACCTCATGTCTAGGCAGTCAAGATACACTTTCTCCAAGAACTCGGATTAGTACGGATTGGGAAGTGTGTGGACAGAGCTTGTCTCTGGAGCAGAGGAGGTGGGAAAGGATCCAGAAGAGGGAAAGAATACACAGAGAAGAGGACTCGGGCAGCTGGGAAGCCGGCTGCAGCAGAGTGGCCTTGGGAGAGATGAGAATTAGCTCTAGCCCACAGCTATCTCGGAGGGGGTCACTGTGCACTGCTAACCCTCCCATGCTAATTTAATTATGAGGAAATCTGGAAATCCTATTTTGGGTTATGTCAGCCTTCACTCGGACACTCAGAGGATGCTCCCTGTGGATAATAGGTTCAGACTGAAGCAGGAGATGAGAGAATAAAAGAGGGATCTTAACCTGGGTTAGACGGGCCTCCTGGGAATCAGTGCGGACAAACGGCATGCTGATGGCAGGCGTGTTTAAAGGGCGTATTTACCATTATGTAAGAGTCTGGGAATCTCAGTCCGTATACTTCTTCTATAGGTTAGACTTAAATACTATAATTTGGATTGCAGTTTGAGGAGGAAAGCAGACAGAAGCTGAGCTCTAGGGTGAAGAGCTGCTGAGTTATGCACATGGCGGTGGGTGCAGTCTCCACAGCTTGTCCCAGTGTGCTTGAGGGGAGTGCGAGTCATCTACAGGTCTTAGGCTGTGTCCCTCTGCTCTGTTTCAGTGGATCAATTCTTGAGGTGCAGGGCTACTATTTGGTTTAAATCAATGCTAACTGAATGCTTGGTCAGCCCATCATAGGTACCGAGGACAAGAACTAACAGGCGAGACCTGGCACCTGCACACACATGCGTGTTACACATTCTCTGGGCATGTTTGCCCCACTCCGGGCTCTGTCTTCGTGGGACTTACAGAGGAGGGGAGAAGCAATCCCTCCCACAAGTGATAAGATGGGAGAGAGTGGTCAGTGTTGGAGACGAGATACAGGATGCTGTGAAAGCGTCCGGATCTGATCTCACTGTGCACACGACTCATCTGTAGTCAAGATGATAGTGAAGAATTATTACCATAAAAATGAATGTGTGTATCAGCAGGTTTGTGGGATTTCTGGTTTGTTTTTTTTAGTTGTGTGTAGAGACACAGTCTGCAATATTTATGACAAGATGAGATAATATCTTGGATTAGCTCAACAATCCGAAGTGGAGAATGGGACTGGGATGGGGGCAGGGGTCCACAGGGTTCATCATGTGTTTCTCTTTATTTACAGTTGGGCTGGAAAAGGCCCATAATAAAAAGTTAAAGACAAATTTTTGGCAGTACCAAGTGGACACCCATCCAGTGGATCGCAAGGCCATTTCTAAGGTGACGTTTGCTCTTGTTTTGCTGTGCCGTCTTCCCCAGGATCTCTGTGTGTTTCATTTCTTCCTTCTCATACCCTGCCTGCTTCCTCCCTTTCACCACCTCACAGGCAGGTCTGAAGAGACAGGGACAGTCCCCTCTCCTATAATCAGTACGTTCTGTTGTCTTAGGATCACAGGTGACCATTGGCCTCTTTCTATTTAGGGTCTTAATAGTGTCCCAATAGACTCTTTCTCTAGTGGCAATCAGAGAAGTGTAATCTTCTTAGCTTACCCAGGGCTCCGTGCCCCCCAGGCTCCCTGCCTCCTGGAAACACTCATGTGCTAGGGCACTCAGCTCCACCATGTAGAGAACTTCAGACTGGATAATCACTTGGAGGCTGGGGTGTGGCAATGATAGCCCTTCACTAACTGAAGAAGAGAATGACTCATGCCTAATTCCTAGTTTTTTTTTCCTCAAAGGAAGCTTTATATGAGATGTCGAGCAATATTTTAATTCTAATAAGATTGGTCATTATGACATAACTTTTCTCCACATCTTTTGAGAAATGAATACTTTGATCCCTAATAAGTTTTCCAGTCTCACAACCTCTGGGCGTGGGAGGTGGGGGGCTCCCCGTTTCCATGGACGCATGCAGCATGGCACAGTGAGGTTCCAGGAAGTCAGTGATGAGGCTGAGGGCAACACCGACCAGACACGTGAAGGCTACCTGCTGCACCACAGCGGTGAGAGGCTTGCAGACTTTCCTGAGGGTGTGGCGGCGGGCCCTGCATTTTTGTCTCTATTGTTCTCTGCTGTTTACTTGTAGGATGTGAAAGCACGGCATGTAATAACATACCAGATGGTCTACGTGGGAGGAATTTCATAACTCACATACTCTTCAACATGTTTTTGTCTGGCTGCCCCAGCTCCTTCCACTGAGCACAGAAATGCAAATCTGCTCTCTCTCCCTCTGGTGCTCCTCAGTGTGAAAGGGTGCTCCCTGCTGCTTTGGGAGTTCTCACTTTTTGCTGAAGAGCATAAGTGAAATGTGTCTAGTAAAATACCCTGTGGAGTCTTCCTTTCTAGTGGGGGCCAATCAAAATAGCCCAAAGCAGCCGTGGCGCAGCGTCCGAAACCTGAAGGCTCCCTCGCTTGAATTTCTAGGTTCAACCTGCTGACCAGGTTCTTATCTCCAAACCCTAAACAAATGTAGGCCCTGTCTCAGGTGAGCCCAGAGATTGTGCCTTTCTCAGTATCATCTTAGGACATAGTCCTTGTGACTTTAGCTCTGTGTGTGTGTGTGTGTGTGTGTGTGTGTGTGTGTGTGTACACTACTCACCTGCACTGCTCTAGATGCACGAGGCACACTCACCTCTGCTGAAATGCTTTCTGGGCCATCTCCCTTGCAGCTCTCTTGATATGCTCAGGAACTGCATCTTTCTCCACCTCAGAGACTTGATACACCGGGTGGCCCACATCCAAGCGATAAGGACCTCCTTTGCCACCGAGACCTGCAGTGCCTCTTCCCCCTGGAAAGAAATCATGGGGACACAGTTGTTATGTCTAGAATCTGGCCACAAAACAAAAGTCAGATCATGGCTCTAAGACAGTCCTGCCAGGAATATTAATTGAACTAACTAGTAGTTAATGCCTCACGCCACCTTTGCCCAAACTCTAAGATATCCCCACTTAGGGTAACTTTTCCTTTTATTTCATCCATCCTGATCTGCACACATGTTAAGGTTCAGTCCAAATTCAACTTGAACAATTCATCTGATGTCTCCTTTGTAGGGACTTAGTTATTCTGTGCACTGTTTGTGGCCTGGTAACAGTTTTCCTTAGCTGTATGGTGGCTGGCTGTGGTGGCTGTCTGTCTTTGTTCTTCTGCCCTAGATGAGTGGCCGGGCGGCAGTGACTGTAAACATTACACAGTTACTAGTTAAGAGGGGCAACTCTCCTTCTAGTTATCTATTTTCCCTAAAATACCATGACAGTTTATAGATCAAATTTCTTTTGTTTTGAAAATAATGAAAACAATTCACAGAGACACTGAATGGCATCTTTGTGGCTTTAAACCACTTGCCTAGCTAGGAGCTGATGCCGATAATTATGACAGTCAGTTTTGAATACTGCTCAACAGATAGACATCATTAGCTTCAGAACAGTTGTTCAATATCAGTCCAAGTTTACATGTGTGTAAGTACACGTCATGAAGTGCTGCATGAGCTGTCTACACTAAAATGAATGTCAGATGCCTATAAGGCTAAGTAAGTAGTATTTTAAAGTGGTAGAGAAATTGGCCAATTACATAGGAATGCTTGGTCTAATGTATGTTCAAATTTAAATTGTTTTAAAACATTGTATTGACCAAATATGTACCTCTATTGGCCACATTTGGCTTTTGTATGAATGATTTATTATCCTTGCTCCTAGATAACTAGCAACCAGGTCCCTTTGTTTATATGTAATTTGGGACCTTTATGAGAGTCCAGTACTGGAGAGGCGAGGCAGTGCCTGCTGTATTGCACAGTGTAGCACAGCACTGCGAGCTGGTTCAGTGATTAAGACAGACTGAGTTTGAATCTGGTTTCAACTCAATAGCTGGGTCATCAGAGAAATCCCTCATCTCACTCACTGTGTCTCGGTGCTAACCTACAACATGGGATGGCACCGCCTGCCTGATGTGATTTCCACACAGCCAAACTGCTCGGGAATGTATCTTGCATGCACTAGGGGCTGTGTGAGTGACAGCCCTCATGATGGCTGCTCGGTTCAGTACACAGAGAGTGAGGTCATTTCTAGACTCATGTGGTGGGAAGCTGGAAACCTTTTCGACTTTGGATAAATTATGTTACTCTCCCCCACTAGAGCTTTGATTTGTCTACTAAATTAAAAATGAGAACTTGGCATGAGTTCTTTGCTTCATCAAAGTCCAGGTAGGTCATTTCCTTTGGGGAAGCACCACGAGAGCAGTGATGTCTATTAATCACAGAATTTCAGTCTTTTGATTGAGCACATCTTATTTCATTTAGGAGTGGGTGGTGGAAAATTCCTTCGACACCGCATGCTTCCCGGTTACACTCCTGCGGTGTGTGGTGGAGAGTTGTACTGGTCGGCGGTGTCAAGGCCCTGCGGGTGGAAAGATGGTAGCTCTCCTTGAGGATCGGGTGGGCGGGACTGAGCATAAAGCTCCCCAGGAGCCCGGAGGTCGGCACTTTGATGAGAGGAGGATCCACATTGGTTGGAGACCGTGTGGGTGTGGCCAGGATGGGTCATCTGGCTCCTCAGGAGAGTCAGCTGGGATGGATCGGTCACAAGGAAAGACTTCTTCTCTCCACTCTACAGTTCTAAATTCATATTATTTAAATGAGAAATGCTTACAGATGAACTTGGAATCACATCAACCAGTCCGTAAGCTAGGGCCAGGAGCACAGGGGGAAGAAAAGACCGTGATGATGGAAAAGAACCCAATGGCTGGTTGGCCCAGAGCTGGGTATACTGTAGAACATTTGAAGGTGCAAATGACAGAGAAGCAGGTCGAAGTCCGGGAGCCTTGATCAGCTGTAAGAGCCAGGGCCGGGAAGCAGACGGGACGGTTGGTCTGAACAGGTGCTGGAACCAGCAGACGCACGTTTATTAACAAATGAAACTTTGCCTCTGCGCAGGCACTACTGGGAAGCGGACATCTGGCCAGCTCGGTCCACGGTGCATTCCATATGGATTAAATATTGTTGGCTTGACACTAACTTCCAGATCAAAGGACACTTCTAAAAATAGCCCTTCTTTAAAGCTGGTGCTTGATGAATAAACAGAGCAGGCAAGAAGTCCCGGACCTATTTGATAGTGTATTGTCTCAGCACAGAAACCCATTTCCTGCCGAGGCCCTCAAGGCCAAGAGGCACAGAGCATCCTAGGGGAAGGTGAAGGACTGAGCTGTGCCAGCGCTTCTCCTGGCGAGATAGCCAGACAGTGTGCAGTCTGGCCCTGTTCCTGTGATCCAGCACATGTGTCTGCCACAGCTGCTGGGGGGAAAAGGAAGACGGCAGGCTTGGGAACAATGGTCTAGGAGGGCAGCCAAGAGGAAGGAATGGCACTCAGCCATCACTGCAAATCACACCAGCCTTATCTCCAAACCACGAGCCCCCACACGCTCCCTTCTCAGATGTGGACGAGAGCCATTTCTTCCCCTTGTGAGCTGTTCAAGAGCTTGCTGTGGATTTCTGGCACAATTCCCAAGGCAAGGAATTGAAAAGAAGGGCCTGACACTCCAGTGACCATGCTCTTTAGCCCAACTGTTGTGACCTGTGCTCCAGGTTCATATTTAATCTTCAGCCTGACCTCATGAGGAAGATAATGTTACCTCCCTCCTTTACGGATAAAGCAACCACAAGTGAGGGGGACACGGCTTGCGGTCGTGCGGTGGCAGAGTCTGTGGGGGATCTGCCGGGCATTCTGCATTGATGCCATGTGGGGGCAGAGGGAGAGGGCACATAGGACAACCAGCTCTGGGACTCTCTCAGGGCTGCAGTGCTGGCCTTGACAGACTTAAGAAACTCTGCCAAGACCCAGGAGAACTCACATGATACCAACCTGTCCCGCCAGCCCAGGTACTGCCGCCCACGTGGGGCATGTTGTCTGGGTCCTCCTTGCCATGTTTAGGGTCACTCATGTCTTCATTGTCTTCATTATTATCCTTTTCAATTGTTATCTGAAAGGAAGAGTTGAAACATGATCACTCGCCTGTGAGTACCAGGGGCTGCGAGACTAAGAGCTCTTTCTCCAAGTCTGAGGGTGGTCTCCTCAGCTCACAAGAGGCTGGGTCTGGAAAGAGCTTCGTCACATTCAACATCCATTTTGTTGGGAAGGAAAGCTAATTTTTTAAAAAGAAAAGAAAAGGACAGGGGCTGAACTGTGTTCAGCTTTAGAGTTCTGGTGCGGAAGTGCTCTGAGCCCTCTCCTCCATCCCTTCTCCCCTCCACTGAGGTCGCTCCCTCAGTGCCCCCTCACCACTGGCCTTCCACAGTGCCAAGCCTCAGCTGCCCCCAGGACTCCTTATGCCTACAAAATAAGTACCACCTGGGAGGCTTGTACACATGCCCCAGCGCAGTTGCCTGTATGAAATGCAGCCAACTCCTCCTAGCCGTACCCTCTCCTCCTCTCTGGACCACAGCTTCTGTGTGCTGACCTGGGGACACACTCTCAGGACGCTGCACCTCTCTGAATCCGAGCCCCAGTTCTGAATCCCAGTGACCAGCATCAACCGGCCCAGTAAGGTAAAGGTTTCATGTCAGCCGTGCAGGTCTCTTATTGACCACAGCTGATTCTTCAGCACCAGCTGACCTGACCCCACAGATTCTCAATTCAAAGTCCATCTCATGAATGGACTGGTAAGAGTCTTTGGGAAAAAAAATGTCTTTGGGATTCACAAATCTCCCTCAGAAACCCACCAGCAAGGCCTTCATTGTCCACAGCGCTCAGCATTCTTTTTCAGTTCTGATATCAGCGTATTAAGCTCTTTACTAAGTGGCTATTGCAGCCCAGAGTCCAGATTCATTCCACCATCCTGCCCAAACCAGCACTGTCAGGTCTGTCACAGCCACACCCACGGCGCTGCTGCGGATTTCTGTCCTAGTCATGCTTCTGCTGCTGTGACAACATGAAAAGGGCAATGTGGGGCGGAAAGGCCTGTTATCAGGTCACACTCCATCTCTGAAGAAACCCAAGGCAGGAACTCAGCAGGAGCTGGAGGCAGGAACTGAAGCGCAGGCCGTGACGTGACGGTTGCGGTTTCCTGGCTTGTTCCCCATGACTTACTGGCTCAGCCTGCTTTCTCATACCATCCAGGACCCCAGAGTGACACTACCCACCAGAGGACCAGGTCCTTCCACATCAACCATGAATTAAGAAAAGGCTCAACAGACTTGCCCACAGGCTAATCTGAGAGAGGCATTTTCTTAATCAATGTTCATCTCCCCGGATAATGCTAGCTTGTGTCAAGTTGACAAAACGAAAACAAAACACAGAACACACACAACCAGGAGAAGGGAGATTGAAGGACTGAGGAAGATATTTAACAACAATACTTTTATCTCTTCCCTTCTTCTGACCCCACCCTCAACACACACACATATATGCATGTGCACACATGTCTGCTAGTTCTCACTGGTCCAGGCAAGGTCTAGTGGAAGAACGTTTTGGCCACTGGTCTTCACTTTGGACTGTGTGTGCTCTTTCTGGTCTGTTGATTATTTTAAATAAAGAACTTTGAGAGACTCGAGAGAACAAATGCCCATGTGAGGAGCGGCTTCCCTTTAGTTCGCATTAGCTCTCTCCTGTGGGCGCTGCACAGACCAGCCAGTCTGCTAGGAGACTTTTGAGAATTAAGTACTGAAAAAGATGAGGAGGCAAAGGAAGAGGCCTCTCTAATAACCTCCTCAGGAACCGCAGGGTCATGCTTTTGATATTCCAAGGACATTGATAGTGGCTATCAGAGAGGCAGAAAACAGGCTAATTGCTTTGGCTAGAGGGGAGCGAGTTTTGTCAGGCCATCTGCAGGGAAGTGCCTCTGCTCACACTACCCACAAACAGCCCTCATACCAACCCCAAATGAGACACTTCAAAATAGACTAATTCTTGACAGAAACATCGCACAAACCCTGATTTATTTCACAGAAACCCATACTGTGAAATTCCAGGAATATTTAATTAGGCCCATGGTGTCTGGGGAGTTTATCTAATTTCGAAGCATCTGGCCAGTGGTCTTACTCACAGGAACATATTTCTGTAGGTGGGGCGGGGCAGCCGCCTGCTCTGGCAGATGGAGGCATGCTAGGGGCACTGCTATTGAGAAAGCAGATGAGCTCTTGCCTTCTGTCATGCATGTGCTGAGGTGCACTGGCATGTGTGTCCTCTGAGAACTGGGCTCATCTACCAAAGGCTCGAGAAAGTCGTTCTAAAGAGTAAAATAGACACTGCTGGACTCACGGGGAGATGACATGCTCCTGAGTCAGAGAACTGTCCCTCATAAGTTCTGCCCTAACCCGACACAAGTGCTAAACCCCGTGACGTATTTCTTACAGAAGATACACTTTAATTCCTATCAGGGAAGTGTGATATAATCCTAAGAACCATTATCCTCCTACACATGAATTAAACGGAAGAAAACATGGATCTTGTAAACTGCAACTCATAAAATGTTCCAGAGTGAAGTCATGAGAAGCCAGACCTGAGAAGGGACATGACTCACCAGAGTCCTATAACTCTGGGAAAGGCCCATATAATTTAGGATCCTCCTTGAGTTTATAAAAATTTAAAAGAAACGAAGAAAAACCTAAACTAAAATTCAGTAAGATGGTAGAAATGGTCAGATCACAATTCTGGGAGGAAGGTGAACTCTTGGAGGTCTGACTGGACCACACAGTCAATTACTGCTGTCCAGAGTGGGACAAGGAGTGGCATGGCAGACTCGCCTGGGTCCCTCCTCAATGTTCATGCCTTCTTCCTCTTGACAGAAGCCAGATGAATTATGGGTGGTGGGATCAAGCATGGTCTTTCCATTTGGCTTCACCATCAACTGGCCTAGAGATGTGACCTGAGATGTCAGAGGAAGTGTCAGGAGGCCACTGAGGAAGTTTCCTTCCAGATCAGAAAGACAGGGTGCTGAGAAACATTCTACTACCTGTCATGCATTATTTTCACCAACCCTCATCACACGTGCATGCACACATGTACACACACACACACACACACAAACTTCCTGCCAGGCCCACTTGGGGACATGGCAAAGCACTGTAGCCTCTGCCTGTGAACAACACAACATTAGAGATCCACAGTAGAGAGAAGAGACCACGCCTCTCACGCCATTCTTTAGCTGCTGACCCAGTTACTGCTGTGATCTTCCACAGGAAGAAATAAGCATCATTTTAGTTGAAGCCACACTACGGTGAGCTTTCTGCTACTTGAAATCAAGCAGAGGCAACAATTTGACTGGTGTATGAAGGATGAGTTGGGGACAGTAGTCAGAGGCTGAGACCTGGACCGGGAATGCCTTACTTCTGATGAGAAGACAAGACTTGAACTTTCTGACATGACAGTTTCCACATGGGGCAGAGGATATACCTCAGTGGTAAAGTGCCTGCTGGGTATTCATAAAGTCTTAGGTTTCATCTCTGCCACCCATCAACAAAACAATCCGTAATGAAACCAGTACAGCGCACATTCAGTCGCCTGCTGTTTCTTTATTAGCAGGCAGCTGGTTGAACCATACTCTGCCTCCCGAGCATGTTTGTAATGAATCTGCTGCTCACTGGGATGCTCAGTGCTCAGAGCAGAGCTGCTTTTCTTCTGGTGAGGCACAGAATAGGGGAGCAGAGGAGTGCAGTATAACACGGGCCGTGACGAGGTAGGCACAACACACATCCCTCTGAGGCATGGCATCGCCACAGCCCGCTGTCGCCCACAGGATGCTCTTCCATAGATCCTGATGGGATGAAAGCCGCATGAGCATGTCCCTAGGGATGGTGGCTTTCCTGACAGGAAGGTGGCCATCGGCAGTTCTATAGACAACCTGCACCTACAGTGATGATGCACGATACAAACGCCTGTCTCACCAGTGGCTTCTGGGAGTCCCAACTCCCATCCCTAGCAAAGCTGGCCGGTTTGCAGTTCATCTTTAGTCCTTGCTACATCTGTTTTCACACATACAGTGACCTTCTGCCCTTTTCTCTCTCAGCCTTCCTAAAAGCCTTCCTCTCAGCTTTTCATCAGTAGTAACCACTGCTTTCACTGCTGCTGTAGTGTGCTTGCCTAGGTCCAGATGCCACCGCCCCTGCTGTATGGCCTCCCAACAAGTCCACAGTGACATCGGCACAGCGACCCTGGTTACTCCAGCTGCCTGCTGTTTTCCAACATTACAAGGCACCTATACTTCAAGTACCGTTATTACTAAGTGATAATTCAGGTCTTTTTTTTTTTCTTCTTCTTCTTCTTCTTTTTCCTTTCATAGAAGGTCCAGGAATCAATAAGCAAGCAAGCAGAGATACAGGAGGGGGATGGTTGTGTGTGTGTGTGTGTGTGTGTGTGTGTGTATGTGTATGTGTGTGTGTACGCAGGAGGCTACTGTGCTTGCCTGTGACGTTCTGGATAAGCAGCAGTGGCTGGACCCTCTTCTGTCCTGCAGAGCCCTGTATTCTGGTATGAAAGAATTCTGTTCTTTCCTGTGAGAGTTTTTCAAATGACTCACTGGCATTTTCCTCCTGACTCTGGGCTGGACCCTTTGTTCACCTTCCCAACCCACCCTCTACCTCCACTCCTCACCTTTCTCTTCCCAGCTAAGCACCCCTAGAGCTAAGCACCCCTAGAACTAAGCACCCCTAGAGCTAAGCACCCCTAGAGGTTTCACATATTTTCATTTGGGGTCCAAGTGATGTGCTTGGTACATATTTTAAAATGTTTGAAATTGTAGCTCTAAACACTCTTTCTCCATCTAGATGTTTGGAATATACCTTATATTATTTCAGTATTTTAGCTTATAGAATCTTTAGCACAGAGCTTTCTCCCTCGCTCTCTACAGCAGGAGTTATTTCTATGCAGCAGCAGCAGCAGCAGCAACAACAACAACAACAACAACAACAACCCCATCCAAATTAAAATGAGCACTACTTTACAGATCTCACAGGCTTGCTAATGTGTCACTGCACCCGTCATCCCCTGACAGCAGCAGTCATCCTGGCCTTGTATGTGACAGGTAGGTAACGAAGGAGCACTAGAACTACTCGGAGGCAGAATTGTGAGCGCTCACTTTCTGATTTCATATCACTTTCTGATATGATTTCAAATCAAGCTCTACTTCATGTGAATAGATGCCAGGCCCTGTCCAGTCCTGTGTGCATAGCCGGCACACAGCAGGGCCCCTGGACAGCAGGCCGTCTTTTAACAGGCAGGAAACACTCCTGCCTGTGGTTCTTGGTGGTGCTTCGGTGTAGGTCCTGTGCATCCCTGGCTGGGCTCTCATCCCCCTGCCCCAGCTGCCCTGTAGACACTGGAGAGCCTTCCGGGCACAGCCTGTGGGCCCACGGAGACGGTCTCCACTTACTACCAGCCCAAACAAATGATCCGAGCGGCTGCTAAAAATAAGGCACTCTGCCCAAAGTCACTCCTCACTTTTCTTTGGATACCTAGGTTGTTCTCTTTCTACCTTCAAAAGGGAGTAACAGACGGAGATTTTCAGAACCTGGGAAATAGAGAGTGAGAAATGAAGGAGTCAAGGTGATTTTTGTGGGCTTCAAATAACACCCCCTTCTAAGCAAAACAAAAACAAAAGCTAAAAAAACCCACAAACACTAATACCTTATAAACAATTGGCACAGCTACACTTTCCTGGCACAGAAATGGTTCCATCCTGCTACCACTCCACAGGACAGTCAGGATTCTAAACAGCCACAAAAACAACATGCTAGCTAAAGTCTGAGAAAGAAGGGTGGGGCACGAGGTTGGGTCTTTATATATTCCACTTTTTCTATTTTTGCCTGGAATTTTTAGGAGCCTTCAGAAAGGAGATATTCAACACTGCTGACCCCCAAAGCCATGCAAGGTCACCTCAAATATGGTCAAGACCTTGTCAATGTTTCTGGTCTGCAATATGTAACGTGGCCCTGGCAGTCGACACTTAATGCCCTGCCGTCTTGCTGAAGCGAATCGATGTCCTGTGGCATTTCCTGGCCCGGTGACTACAGTTTACGACCTGGTTTCTTGCTTTCTCCAGAACAGAAGGCAACATATAAAGCAGTTTTGTGAGGTGCTGAGGCAGCCAGGAAGGAGAAGGGCGAGTGGAAAAGCCATTCCTACCATCACGAGCAAAGGTGGCTGTGATATGACCCAGGGTCTACATAGCTTGGAAGCAGCCACCATAACTATGTGCAAAATGCATTTATCGTGGGGAACTCTTTTCTGAAAACTGGGACACTGCGTAAACCAGACCAGGCAGGTCACTGATGCAGAGTCCCTGTGGGAGGTATTTCTAGTGACAAACCTGGCCCCCAACTGTTTTCCTCCTCTCTACTGAAGAAATCACTGTCTACACAGCCATTTATGCTGCTAACCGTCATTTTTTCTAGGTACACCATGATGGTTCACCATCTCAGGCTGTGAAGATGTTTACAAAACCCCTCCCTATCCTGCTCACCCCTACTCCCTCCCAGGTACCCCTAGGTACCCGAGTGCTTATAAAACCATATAATGACACCCAGAGATGACAATCTTCCTCCTTCCACAGGCACAGCATGGTGACTTGCGCACTCGCTCACAGCCACTGTGGGTCAGAACGGCCCATCAGACTATAGCATCACGGCACGAGGCGCAGCCACAGGAACAGGCAGCCTGTGAGGCTCGGGGGGAAGCATTTGCAGCTGGTTTGGTGTTCAGTGCTCACGGGGTGAGGGAGTCTTCCATACTGTTTCACTGGCAAAGCCATACCCAGGACATACGCAAAGGAACAGATTAAACAACTGCAGCGGGCATCTTTATTACAGCATACTTCCACATGTCTTTACTATATAGATCCACACATATTTTTGTATGTGTTGGTGTGAACATGGAGGCCAGAGGTCATAGCCTTGGGTGTCACTCCTTAGGTATGGTCTACCTTGTTTTTTGAAAGAGCTATCCTTGTCTTGGACCTCACTGACTAGACTAGGCTGTTCTGTCTATGAGCCCCAGCTATCCCCGTCTCTGCCTCCCCAGTGCTGGGACTGTAAGTATACACCATCACCCGTGTGCTTTCTGACTTGGGTTCTGGGACTCAAACTCAGGCCCTCACATATGCACAACAAGCATTTTACCAACAGTACCTACTATGTATACTTTTAAAACCTACTTATGTATGTGAGTTCTTTCTAGCCATGTATACATGTGTACCATTCATGTGCCTCGCAACTGTGGAGGTCAGGAGTCAGGTCTGCTGAAAGAACAGATTTGGATGGATGGTTAGCCATCAGGTGAGTCCTCTATAAGAGAAACAGGAGCTCTTAACTCCACCTCCCAAATGGTTAAAGGAAACCACTTGTTGATAAAAGAGCACTCCCACCAGTCAGTGCTATGGGACATGAAGGGAGATATGACTTGGGTCCTACACTTGCACGGATTCTGGGTGAGTACTTAGAAGCCAGGCTTATGTCCTCCTCTTCCTCCTCCTCCTCCTCCTCCTCCTCCTCCTCCTCCTCCTCCTCCTCCTCCTCCTCCTCCTCCTCCTCCTCCTCTTCCTCTTCCTCCTCCTTCTCCACGATGCTCAGGCCTCTGCAGCTCAGACAATGACTGTGGGACAGGCTTTGTCTTCAGAGCCATGCCAAGGCTACAGAATGGTGCAGGTGTGGGGACTTTTTAGAAGGGAAAGACCATTATTAGACTCAATGAAACATACTTTGAGTTTTGTTTAAAGGTTCCTTACCCCGTGAACAAGTTCAGAATTCTAAATATCAGCAAATGCAGCTTTCCAGTCACACTCAGAGCATTGTAAGGAGGAGACACGCTGTGTCAGGTATCATTGGCACAGGCTACCCAGTGACCAGGAACAATCAGTGCCAAACTGTGACTAACCAAGGGCCACGTAAGCACACAGGTGAGTGGGTTAGCTTCAGCTTCACTCGGTTCCAAGGTACCTTAAAGAGTGTGAGTCTGTCTCCTTCCCACTTATTCCCCAGCTACCCTTTTCCTAGGAAGACTGGAGCTATCCACCTGCTCTGCCTCCTGCGTGCCTGTCTTCTTCCTTCCTTCCTTCCTTCCTTCCTTCCTTCCTTCCTTCCTTCCTTCCTTCCTTCCTTCCTTCCTTCCTTCCACTGGGCCCCTCTGTACCACCTCTGGGTTTCTTTGACAGCACTGGGCTTGGGGGATCCTGGGCTTCAGGTGGCACAGCCTTTGGGAAACGGTGCTGGGAAGGTCTAGGGTCATGGCATGGGTCACACTGAAGGGACAGAACACTCGGTCCAGCATCATGGAGCTGTATGTGGTAAGTAGTTTGGCACAGCCCTTCCCTCCTCTGCATCCTTCCAGGGTCTGTCTTGTCCTGTTCTTCTTTATGACACTTAGGGATATCTTCCTGTCTGTCCCCTGTGGGCACCATGGTACCCCAGGAAGCAATAGTTTGTCTTATCTGGGCTGTGTTGGCCCATGAGGCAGCTCAGCAGAAACACACCCTATACCCACTTGTCTTTTTTTGACATGATTTACTGCCATTTTCCTAGGTGAGACAGAGAGAATTAGGGTAGGCATCTGTAAGCAGAAATGTGAGACACCGATTTAAGCCTAGACTCTTTCACTAGCTGTTTTTGGATCACAGAAAGTTCCAGCAAATGAAGCCACAGTTAGGAACAATGTATTTACTAGACATTGGCCGAGTCAGACATAGGACCTTAAGGATGTGCAGCCCAATGAGTCCTGGTTCTGTGGAGTTCCTGCCATGAGCAGGAGGGACCGGTACTCAGGAACCAGTGCGGGGAGTGGCTGAGAGTACCAGGCCAGGGCAGCAGGATATAGAGCGGAAGGTGGAACCAAACGGCAAGAGGCCAGGCCTAGGGAGGCAATACAGAAGGAGATTTGAATGCAGAGAGCCAGAAGGAGTTGGCAGACGCTGAGCTGAAGGGCTTGTAGTCGACTGTGCCTGGGTTCACACACACCTGCTGCAGCACCCAGACCTGCACACTAGAAACTCAGAGAGGTTCACAAAGAGGAGATGCCTCATCCTAAGTCTACCCAGCTGAACCGAAGAACTCAGCCCAGTCCTTGCACACAAATACAATTTGTATGATTTAGCTAGAGTTACTTCAGTCACCAAGAAGCATCTGCACGCCAGCAGCCTTAGCAACTGGGTGACCCCGGGTGAGTATTGTTCTCCTACTCACAATCTATGAAACCTTACACAAGATTTAAACTCTTGGAACCTATTATTTTTCAATTTCACCTCTTAGCCACTGCACAACACTTAAAAAAATACCATTTCCAGATTGAAACCCTTTCCTATCTATGTGAGGGTGACTCAGTGACTCATCACCATCCAAACATAAGATACATTAACAATATAAAATAAGACAGGAGAGAGAGAACTCATTTGTGGGTTTTTTTTAAGTGCTCATTTTTGTAAATTCCCACAATTTCTATGACTATTTTATTTTATTTGTGCATGTATTTTCTAACAGCCTGAAACCATGAGAGTGAATAAGCGACCTTGCAGGAGTGTAGGAGTGTGGCCCAGGCGGAAGTGTGGCACAAGGAGCCCAGAAAGAAGGGGACAAGATAGGAGAGGCGGGCAGCAGAGAGCTCAGAGTGCGGGATCGGGTGCAGCACAGGGCCAGAGAAGAGGACCAGCCACAAGCCCACTGACTCCAGCGTGGCCACAGAGGACGGAATGACGTCAAGTGGGTGGAGGTCTGGAAGTAGAGCCAAGGCAGGCAGACGAGGACTTAGGTTTTAATAAGGCCAGGACATGGGATGCCCTGGAAGGAGTTACAGGTGGTTATGAGCTGCCATGTGGGTGCTGGGAACTGAACTTTGCAGATCAGACAGTGTTCCTCATCACCGAGCCGTCTCTCCATCCTCAGTGGTGAGCATTCTTAGCCAGCCCCACCGACAATGATTTTAAGAAGTTTTGCAGGAACAGGCAAGGAACTGTGTCACATGCATGTGTGGTGGGGCTTTGGGTCTTAGAGACATGCAGACATTACAGAATTCCTTAGAGAGAATGGGCTTAAAAGACATTTTCGATTTCAAAAGAATTTCTGAAAAAATCTATGTATGTTCCTTTAACTGGAGGATTTTCAGCCAATGGCTGTCTGTTTAGAGGTAAAGATGGGTGTGCAAGGGATCAGGTGAGGTCGGAGCAGCAGAGTCTGCATTCTGGATGAATTCCAGGTGAAGAAGGGCCACCAGTGACCGGCCTTCCCAAAGGCAAGTCTGTTTTCCCATACGGCACCTGCCTTTGCTTCTCTGGACTCTCCCAGAGTCTCCCAGCACGCTGTCCCCACTGCCCTTTGATGACAAGAGTCCCATGCATCTATCCAGGGTGCTTTATCCATTGCAATCCTGTCCCCCTAGTGTATGTGTTGGGGGGGGTGCTGAAACCATGCTCACGGCCCACAGACGAGCTGCGCCCTGTTGTTGTAGCCTTGTGTGTATGTGGCTGAAACCTTGCCCATGGCCCACAGACGAGCTGCGCCCTGTTGTAGCCTTTCGTGGAACACAACCTTTGGAATGGCTGTCTAGAGGACAGAGGCTTTCCAGAGCCTGAGGAAGGCTGGCAAAGGCTGGGTCACCTCTGCAGTGCTGGGCTCTTCATGTGTACTGTACGCACACACGCATGCACGCACGCACCCACGCACGCACGCAAGCACCCACAGCCTTTCTTTTTGAGGTAGCCCAGGGAAGAAAATTCAAGGAAATGAAACGACACCCCTCCCATGCTCCCATTCTTCTTAGATAACAAAAGACAGATAATTATCTAACACATTTTTCAATAGGAACAAAACAGAGAAGTGACCTTTCTGTCCCGGCCTGCTCGCTGCAGAGATCCCAGCCACAGCCAGGCGACAGTCAGGCCTAGGGAACGCCCACCTCGCCGAGCAGGAGCTCAGTGTAGCTCCCCAGCCTGTCATAAACATCATAAATTTTAACAGGCAGCCAGACCTGGATGGTTCACAGTCACCCCTGGGGAGTGATAAATGCTCCTGCTGGTAGACTTATATAAACTGAGATGCAATGATTTTTTTTTTAAAGGATATTCCCTGTGCTCAATAAGCCTGAACGTTGTAAGCCTGAAGGATGGCTAGCCTAAGAAGGAAAATAAATCAATCTGACAAGAAAAAGCAATCATTTGGAGTGTTGGTAGATTAACCTAAATGCATGGGGTATTGAACTCAGTGATTTAAAATTCACATGCTTGCTAGTTGAAAATCCCCACTTCTAGCTTTATGCTGTTTATAAAATGCACTCTGGGGGTAAGAAAGGGTAATGAGGGCATGGGTGTCACCTAAACATAGTATATGCATGCAGGAAAATGTCATGTCAATAAAAGCTACAGCAAACTTTATAGTGTGACGCTTTGGTTAGACTCACCTGTTGTCACCTGACAATAGCAAAGAAAAGCCACTCAACACAGTGGATTATCCCAATGACAAATAAAAAATTAAAGGAGATTTTGGGAAGTAACATTTTTGAGCTTGAATCAAAATACCAAAAAACCTGATTGCTTTATTCTACTTAAAAAGAAGCAGATACGATCAAAGAGGACGATGAGCCTGGACTAGGGGAAGAAACCTAGGAATCGTGTGAGGACTCCACCCACTCCGTGCAGACCAGACCGCAGTCCACAGTTGGCTGACAGAGGCCACTTCCCTTCCCAGTGGCCTGCTCTGCTCCTCCCCACCCACCAGCAGGAAGGCCTTGGTCCTTAAGCACCTGCCTGCAGAGAGGGCTGGCAGGAAGCGGTGCTGCTGTTTATGACAAAATACAGGCGGGAAACATGGCTAGGACATTTAAGCGGGGAGAGATGTACAATGAACACCTGAAGTAAGAGCAGGTGTAAAGAAAAGTGTAAAGAAAAAAAGCTTAAGTTTTCACCCTCTGCCCCGCCACACATGTGCAGGTGCCTGTAGAGGCCAGAAGAGGGCGCTACATCCTTAAAGCTGGAATTACCAGTGGTTGTGAATCACCTGACATAGGTGCTAGGTACTGAACTCAGGTCCTCTGGAAGAGTAGAAAGCACTGTTAACAACTGAGCATCTCTCTAGCCCCTGCAAATCTTAAAATGTCTGCCCACAGCAGAGGGACCAGCACTCTGTGTGACGGTCTGTTTCTCGTAATCACCATTCAATCCTATGTCTTGCTGTGCCTGGGCAATCCCAGTGAGCACCAGTTGTCTGAGGATAATAATAATTATTATTAGTTGAGAACAAACCACTTTGTTCAGAGGCTTAGAGGTGAGGAAGGGCTGAAGAGGTCACTGAGACCTGATGTGCTCGGCAGGGCAGATCTCCCCGTTCCCGTCACTAAAATCCCAGGTAAGTGATTAAGGGAACTGTGCCATTTGGGTACTAAATTAAACCTTGTTTCTTGGCACCAGTCAACATGGACAACACTCCTTTTAGAGAAGAAATGAGAGACTAGGAGTTAGACAGACTCCCTGGAACACACAGAGAGGGGAGACACAGACACTCGGAGGGCGGGGGCGGGGGGGAGGCTAGGTAATAAAGATGGCGACTTCTTTTTTAGCTTCCTGACTTGAAATAAAACCTGGTATCTTAAAACAAGGGCTCGTAAGATCTGTCTCCCACCAGCAGGCTACCTGCTGATGTCTAGCATGATAAGCTCAAGGCTGGATCAGAACATGTTTCAGACCACTTGGGGGCCAGTTGGCCATCCTATCCTTCTACAAACTAACCAGCTCTGAACTAGGGGAGGAAAACTGCAGAGACTTTAAATCTCCATTCTCAGGAAGAAACTGGGCTTTTCGGCTTCTGCCTTACAGAGGGTGTTTTTCTCTGTCTGACGTGTGTGTGTGTGTGTGTGTGTGTCCTCACCCCCAATAAATGCACACTTTTTTCAACTATTGATTCTGTATGCTGCTGTCAGCAGCGCTTGAGGTTTCTCGACTGCTGTGTGTTACGTCTGAGCTAGATAACGCAGGTGTTACCTATCCTTCTACTTGGGGGTCCTTTTTCTAATTTCCTGAAGTGCTCATGCAGGCTGGAAGAAGCTCTAGGGGCTGGCACTCCCACAGGATTCATTATAAGTAAAATTTTGGCAAAAGCAACTCTAAAGAACTAATCATCTAGAAAGGAATAAATCTACACACGCCTTTTGACTTACTGCAGGCAAAACTCAACATCCTTTTCTAAGTCCACACAGTCAGACCTCATCAAAAGTCATGAGTGTGTGTTACCAGGTGTTGTATTAAAGCAAGATTTTTCCAAAGCCTTGGGCGAGTCCTTGGAAGGTCTTGAGGAGGGTTTCCTCTGATCTTTATGTGAAACCAAAGAAAACACAGAGTGAAGGACAGCAGCTTGCCCATTCTGAGTTTTCTAGAATCATTAGATGTATTCTTTGTCCAGTTCTCTAACGGATACTTATATTGCTGGTATTCAAAAAAAGAACTCTTCAACATGGTTAGAAGTATAGACATTGCAACTTGTCTGCCTGGATTTAAACCCTGGTTCTTGACACATAGCCAGGCAAAGCACCTCATCTACAAGAAAGACAAAGCCTGTCTTATACACAGCATCACTGTAGGAAATGTCACAGAGTCACCTGGAATGATCCTTGGCCACACCAGTGCTTATCTAGACTAGCCATTATTATTCTGTTATTTCTGAGTGTAAAAAAAAATATGGCATAGTGTAAATCATCTGTTTTTTAAGTGGGCATGTGTTAGATATATATCATGGTAATATTAGCACTGGGAAAAGTCAAGATTTTAATCAAGAAGGTTTTGTGAAATCTGAGGAGTTCAGTGTTGCTGCAGATGTTGTAAACACTAGGCTGACCTGTCCTGCCTTGGGCAGCTGGACCAAGACTGCGACCGGCCCTCTAGTGGCTTTGTAGCTGGGCTGAGGGCTTCCTCACTTTACAACTCCTGACCAATGTTTGCTCTCAGTGTCTAAAGTCATGGCCTGAAGGGGACTTGAGACACTGCCAGAAGGAACAGTCACATGACTGTTCAAGCAAGTGCTGAAAAAGTTATCTTACAAAAATGAGAAGAAATATGTTGGATGGAAAGGCCGTTTCCACCTCATCCATCGCTGCACATTCCAAATTCAAGTTCACACTTCAATGGCTTCGGCTTGTTTGCTTGTTAACTTCAACATATTTTAAATCAGATAATATCAAATGTGAAATTTCTTATTTATTTATGAATTAATTAATTTATTGGCATGCATCTAAAAGAAAGGAAACCTGTTCCACAGAATGCAAAGAAGAGAACGTGCACTGCTCTCTCTCAAATGCTTTTAGGAGCGTTTTCTTGTATTTCATTTGTAGAGTTGGAAATGAGACAGAATCTGGCTGCTAAGGAACATGCAGTCATTCCTCAGCTCTGTCAGCCCACAGGCCTGCTGCTGAGTGCCACTCAGAGGCCTGGGCTGTGCACAGCACAACACCCCCATTACAGTCTACACACTTTACACAGACCACTGCTAAGAGTCACAATCCTCCAGACTGCAATTTCCACTTTGAAGGGCAGGAAAGTAAAACTCAAGAGAAAAAACAGCTTATTCATTGACACACAAACTATTAATGCTAAGCCCAGTTCTTGCCAGTGCAAAAGCCAGATTGAGCAGATCTGTTATGCTGGCTTTTAATGGAGAATATGTTCTTAAGAGTCCCAGAATTCTGTTTTCTAAAGTGCACTGTGGCTTAGGAAAAGCAAGAAATGTTTCTAAAGCATTAACATCTTCCCTTTAACTCATGTGCCAGGCAGGCGTACAGGAATCCACGTACATCAGTAAGGGGGCATTGGCAAAGGACCACCGCACCCTCCAGAAACCCAGTAACGAGTGCTGTATACACGCAGACAGTTATGAGCAGGACCAGAGATGTCATTGTTACAGGACACTGGGTATATTATATAATCCCCCGGAGGTGGTATTTTCTCATATGTAAACAGGACTAGCAAGGGTGTTGTTAGGAGGAGGAGGAGGAGGAGGAGGAGGAGGAGGAGGAGGAGGAGCAATGCTGGCAGGGACAGGTCTCTTGCCTTCCCCTCACCTAAGCTTCCTGACAATGGCAACAAGGCACATTGTCTTCTCAGTTACAGAAGAAAATAGTCCCACAAAAATACCTCAGAGCAGATGGGTCGCTGACTGGCGCTCTGCTTGTGATGAAACCTGGGACCTATAGGCAGATGGGAAGCTTTTATGATACCTAAAAATACTGCAAGTCATCTTTTGGGTAACTAGGGATGGGTTTGAGTAAATGATCTCTACCCCACAGGTAACCCAGTTCTGCACATGCAGTGAGGCCAAACACACAAACCACATCTACATCGAATACACATCTACAGACAATACGCTTCTCTTACACACACCAGGACATGTGCATGTAAAGGGTCCCCTTTTTAAAAGAAAAATTTTAAAAATCCCAAAAGTGTTATTTGAAACTGCCACCCTGAAGACATTCCTTCAATAGAAGTTTAGTGCGTGTAAAGTAAGTACGGGGAATCGTGCAGGCACTGAACACGTGAGAGCAAGCTCACAACTGGTAATAAATAAGTATTTATCAAAGACTTCAGGCTCAGCTGGCTGAAGCTAAGCTCAATATGAAGTCCTGGAAGACACTGTCTAAGAGCTCTGCACGTCAGCGCTGAGGGCTCTCCCTGCCAGCGCCTGAGGAGCAGGCCTCCTTGCTCGGCACCACGTGTGCAGCACCAGGCCAGGTTTCCTGAGCCTGATTGTTACTAATTAGAATGGTAAAAAAAGATTCCCTTTTTTAGTGTTTGGAGGAAAAAAACCAATCTAAAGAATTTTTGGAAGCTTGAGCTTATGATATTAATCTGGTTTCTGAAATAGCTCTTCCCTTGACATTACTGGGGAGATGGGCTTCATTTCCCTAGAAAAGTAAACAAGGGGATAAAAACAAGGTGACTCAAAGGATGAGGAAGTGTGTTTCTCCTAAGAACAAAAGAGCCTTTCACAGTATGTCCTAGCCTCAGTCGTGGGCTTTCCTGAATGTAAACACTGTTCAAATGGCAAAAGGAATTTCATCTATGCCTATAAAAGGTCTCAAACAATAGTTCTTGCTTGAAGCTACATTTAGCACACAGTAAAACAACCTTTTCCTTAAATACTCTGCCACAGACCTGCAACGTTTAATCATCCCAGGAGAAGAACAATCCTCCATCACTTACAGAACAGCAGTCACAGCCTGTGGACAAGAGGCAGTTAAAGGAAGAGACAGCCAGGACAGACAGACAGCGAAGGACCGAAGGACCGTCCTCAGGAGTAAGGGATGCTGAGACACAGCTTACAACAGCAGCCGGATACTTTGCTCTCAGTCAGAGTTTAAGGCCCACAGAGCAGATGGCTCACGAGGTTAGGATCACAGAAAAAGGGCATTAACATTTTAAACCAAAAGGAACAGCAGTCAATGAAAGATTTCCCATTATTTATATATCCCTTCATTTCAGCAAGTTAAAATGGGCACTAATTATAATATTTAATGGAGACACATGCCAACGAACAAAATTACATCATTATTATAGAAACACCAAGTCTTTTCTTACCCATCTCAGATTTTGCAGGCATCTTAATAAATCACCATGTCAGCTCAAACCCTACATAGTCAACCCTGAAGTTTTTCTCAGTTGAATATCCCTAAGAAATTCTCTACAGAGACTTTAGCAACAGTGTCAGAGATTGTTTAGATTTTATGTGAGGTTTTCTATTTCCAAATTAATGAGTATCAAGTTCCATAGGCCTCTGTTATTTGAGATGGATGTGTGTTGTATTGGGGTGGGGGACAATAAGAGGGGACAGGGTCAGGGTTTCTGTGTCTCTGAGGTCAGCTTCTGTGACTCTCTCTTTTGTGCCTCTGTGCCTGGGTGTGAACAGGGCCAGCTTTTCTCAGATCACACAGAACACTGGGAGCATCCTATGGTTTATGAGGTTCCTAAAACTGGTGACAACCAAATATCACACTATCCATTCAGGAAAATATTTCCTCTGCACATTTCAAGTCTCATCACTTCCATTTCATCCAGAGACCAAGGAGGCTTGTACTGGCCACACGGTGAGTGCAGGGAGGTCAGGATTCTCTCTGCTCTGCCCAAGTCTAGAGATGGGTCCTTCAAGGGTTAAGGCTGCCTCTGTCTCAAGATTCTCACAGGAGTAAACAGGCATGATATAAAACGAGTCATTGGTTTGATTTTAGAAGAATAAACCGGACACTATAACTTTGTTTCCCATTTGAGGGAAGAGGTGTAGCCCTCAGAGTTTGTCTGCCACATCTCCCTTCATCTGGCAGGGAAGATTTGCCAGTCTGACTGGGAAAAGACAGGGACACCCATTGGCCTACACAGTACAAGAAGACAGAATCACCGAGTATTAAATATGCAGCAGGGCCTGGGTAGTGTCTACCTGGTGTCTGATTTACCTCCACAAGGAGGACTTGAGCACACTTCCTCCTGCTCTGCCTTTCCTGTGCTCCCACCTGAGGTGAGTGGTCATGTTGGGTCTGGGAGGGACACAGGAACATCTGCTTTGTCCTCTCAGGTCAAGGTCCCTCCAACCCCTGCTCAGTTTCTACTACTGTTGCCCTAAGAGGACCTGAGGACTGGCCCATTTACTAATACTTACATTCGAGATTAGTACTACTGATCAATAATCTTTGTTTAACAGTTTACTTGAGTTGAGAAGGTGTCAATGATGGATAATATCTAGGTTGTAGCCTACACCATCTGATATCCTTAACATCTCAAATTGCCTATAACAACTTAAGAGACTATACTATTGTACTGTTGGTTTTATGTGTCAACTTGACACAGGCTGGTGTTATTACAGAGAAAGGAGCTTCAATTGGTGAAGTGCCTCCATGAGATCCAGCTGTAGGGCATTTTCTCAATTAGTGATCAAGGCAGGAGGGCCCCTTGTGGGTGGTACCACCTTTGGGCTGGTATTCTTGGGTTCTATAAGAGAGCAGCTTAAACAAGCCAGGGGAAGCAAGCCAGTGAGAAACAACCCTCCATGGCCTCTGCATCAACTCCTGCTTCCTGACCTGCTTGAGTTCCAGTCCTGACTTCCTTTAGTGATGAACTGCAACATGGAAGTGTAAGCTCAATAAACCCTTTCCTTCCCAACTTGCTTCTTGGTCATGATGTTTGTGCAGGAATAGAAACCCTGACTAAGACAACTAGTAACTTGAAAGCCTTTTTTAAGGGGCCAGGGAGATGGTTCAGAGAGAAAAGGTGCCTGAAGCCAGGCTTAACACCCTGAGTCTGAGCCCCAGAGCACACATGGTAGAAGGAGAAACCAAATCCCCCAAGTTGCCCTCTAACCAGCACACCCACACCCACAGACACACACACACTTTTTTTTTTTTTTTTTTTTTTTTTTTTTTTTTTTGGTTTTTTGAGACAAGGTTTCTCTGTATAGCCCTGGCTGTCCTGGAACTCACTCTGTAGACCAGGCTGGCCTCGAACTTAGAAATCCGCCTGCCTCAGCCTCCCAAGTGCTGGGATTAAAGGCTCACATACACAATTTTAAAAGGCCTATTCCTCAAATAAAACTCAAGATCGGATACTATATATAACCTCTAAGTTGTATCAAAAATTTAAGGAATTGAGAACAATTCTTTATAAACTCTTCTAAAGAGCAGAAAGAGAGGCCATTTGTCAATTGACTCTATGAGGCCAATATGACTGACACAAAAACCCAGAAAAAGACATTATACTAAACTAATTCTATAGATCAACATCCAGAGCAGGCGTGAACATTTTTCAACAAAGATATATGAAACTGAACCCATTACAGTAAAAAGGGGATTATGCATTATGACCAAGTGGGCTTTAAGCAGGGAATGTAAGGTTGAACTTATACATGAAGATATATTAATATAATTCACAATTAATAGAATAAAGAGTAAAAATGCATGATTATCTTAACAGATACATAAATAGCATTTGAGAAATTCATGGCAAAAATGTTCAACAAATTAAAAATGGAAGAGAATTCAACAACCCAATGAAAGTCATGTATGAAACCTGCAAAGATAACATGACAGCTGTCATATCAAAGAGTAAGGGCTTTCCCCCATGATAAAGAACAATGTGAGGATATTCCCACCGTGCCGACTCAACACTTCACTAGAGAATCTTGCCAGGACTAGGAAAGAACATAAAAGGTGTTCAGACAGGAAAGAAAGAAGTACATAGCACGGATTGTATAAATAGAATATCCTTACCATGTGTGGCATCTCATGCTTTAATCTCAGCACCCAGGAGGCAGAGACAGGAGATTACTGTGAGTTCCAGACCAGCCTGGTCTACAGAGTGAGACTGTGGTTCAAAATAATTAGTCAACCAACCAACCGACCAACTAACCAACCAACCAACTAACCACAAATAAATAAATAAATAAGAAAATTCCAAGTATTCTACTAAAAACTATTATAACAAGTTATTGGAACAGTAATACTGCAGAAGAGAAGAAAAATAACTAAATATTATTTCCATATTCTGGTAATGAATGCTCAAAGATAAAATAAAAAAAATTATTCCCAATGGCATTAAAAAGGATAAAATAATGTAAAATCTATACTCTGAAAACTACAAAACATTCTAGGAAGGAATGTAAGGACCCCAATAAATTCATGACTCTGATAAATAGAACATGCATATTCATGACCTACCAGATGATTAAAGTTTTTAAGGTAGCAACATTCTTCACATTCACCTAAAGATTTCATGTTATCTTTATTAATATCCTGCCTGGTTTCCTGGTAAAAATCAATAATCCAGTTCTAAAATGTGTATGTAAATAAATACAAGGGAACTAAGACAGCCCACCTGTTGAGGACTCATGCTCTCCTATTTATTTATTTATTTAAGATTTATTTATAAGTAAGTACACTGCAGCTGTCCTCAGACACACCAGAAGAGGGCATCAGATCTCATTCCAGATGGTTGTGAGCCACCTTTTGGTTGCTGGGATTTGAACTCTGGACCTTGGGAAGAACAGTCAGTGCTCTTAACTGCTGAGCCATCTCTCCAGTCCCATGCTCTCTCATTTAAAAACTCACTAACAAGTCACCATAATCAAGACAATGTAGTACTGACATAAGCTACACATTAATGGAATAAAACGAAAAGCCCCTTGACTTCAGGGTCAGATGGTTTTATACACATGCCAAGACATTCAATTGTTTGTACAGTGTTCAAAAACAAACAAGCAAACAAATAAAAAACAAAAATGGTGCTATGACAATTGGATCTCCACAGACAATGAATTAACTTAGGTTTCCCCTCTTACACCATACCAAAAAAAAAAATTAACTCAAAATGGGTCAAAGGCTTAGACTAAGTCCTAAATTTACACAACTCCTAGAAGAAATGTAGAAATTGATACTTGTGAGTCTGGATGAGGCAGTGACGTTTTAGATATGACACCCAAAGCATAAGCAAGTGCGCTAGCTAAATGTATGTTCAGCTGACACAAACTGTAGTCACCTGAGAGGACAAAACCTCGACTGAGAAAATGCCCCCATAAAACAGGGCTGCTGGCGAGCCTGGAGAGCATTTTCTTAATCAGTGATCAATGGGGAAGCCCCAGTCCACTGGGGGTCAGGCCACCCCTGGGCTGTGGTCCTGGGTTCCATAAGGAAGGAGGCTGAGCCATGATTAGCAAGCCATGGGTCTCTGCATCAGCCCCTGCCTCCAGCTTCCTGCGTTGTTGGAGTTTCTGTTCTGACTTCCTTCAGTGAGGAACAGTGAAGTCAGTGAGGTGTAAGGTGAATAAACCCTTTGGCTTTCCTCCCCAACTTGCGTCTTGGTCATGGTTTTTTGTTTGTTTGTTTGTTTGTTTGTTTGTTTGTTTTGTTTTGTTTTTGTTGCAGCAACAGAAGCCCTGAGACAGTAATTAAAGAAAAACCAGGTAAGATTGGGTGTACGCAATTAGAAATTTTTAAGCTTCAATGGGTAATACTAGGAGGGTGAAAATATGACCCACAGAAAGAGAACATGTACTTGCAAATCATAACCAGATAGGAGCTTTTATATAAAAAATTATGATAATAGAACAGCAAAAAGACAACCCGAATGAAAAATGGGCAAGGGATTTGAATAGCTATTTCCCCAAAGATCCAGAGTGCACCAAGAGACACATGATGACCAAAGAGATGTGCAATGTCATTAGCTACTGGGAAGGGCATGCCAAACCATGAGATACTACTCTATGGACATTAGGATGAAAACACAGACAGTAACAACCACTATTGAAAATGGGAAGAAACAGGGGGATATACCGCAGTGGGAATATAAAATAACACAGCTGTTTTAAAAGACAGTCTGAAACGTCCTTCTAAAGTTACACATGGAATTTTCTCATGACCCAGTTACTTCACTCCCAGGTGCATATGCAATATAACAAAACCCTGTTTCCATACAGAAGCAAGTATACAAATGTTCATAGGCCCAAGGTATACTTATGCAATGGTATAGAAAACTGAAGTTCTGAGGCATATTATAGCATAGCTTTAAAATATTGTAACTGGATAAAGCTTGCCATAAAGACTTACATAACATAAATTTTATCTTTTACAAAATGTTCAGAATTGGCACCTCTCCCCCCACTAACAGACCGTGGGCTGATGGCTACCGGTGATGTTGCCAACATGAAATCATAGCACACAATTTTTGATCAAGAATGGTATGTTCATGCTACTAGTTACGATGACTGAATTGAGCAGTTAGTAGAGTTTAGGATAATTCTAGACTTTGAAAATTTCCTTTTTCCATCAAGGATCAGATATCTTGCCACTCACAGTAAACTTTTCTCTAGTTCTTTGGGACCTTAGCATCGCTGGTGTGTATATCCAAACCTGGACTTTTTGGAGAGCTGGATTAGTGCTGCAAGTAGAGAAATCCATACCAGAATCAAGTGATAGGCATGGTCAGTATGCTAAAAATATGGTATGAAGCTGCCTTCAGAAATTAAATCTCATGTTTAGATTTTAGTACCATCCCAAAGAAATGTCATCATCTATGCAAATATTCCAAAAGTCTAAAAAACCTGAAATTTGTAACACTTTCTGTCAAAAGCATTCAGAAGGGAAACTCAATCTGTATAATAAATGCAAAGGAATAAATAGCCTTCTGCTTATATTAGGTTACTGTGATGGCTAGTTTTATGTCAATCTGACTCAAGCTAGAGTCAGTCATTTGAGAAGAGGGACCCTCTATAAAAAAATGTCTCCATAAGTTCTGGCTACAAAGCACTGTCTTAATTAATGATGGATAAAGAAGGCCCTAGACCATTGTGGGTGCCATCCCTGGGCTGGTAGTCTTGGGTTCTATAACAAAGCAGGATGAGCAAGTCATGGGGAGCAAGCCAATAAGCAGCATCCCTCCATGGCCTCTGCATCCACTCCTGCCTCTAGGGTCCTGCTCAGTTTGAGTTCCGGTGCTGACTCCCTTTCATGAAGAACAGTGATGAGGATATGTAAGCCAAATAAACCCTTTCCTCCTCAAGTTGCTTTTGGTCATGGTGTTTGACCACAGCAGTAGTAACCCTAAGACAGTTATTAAACTGAACTACCTAAGGAGGTAATTACATCATCTGTATTTCTTATGGGATAATGTTATTTTGTGTATTTCTTGGTGAATATTTTGAATAGAGAAGGTCTATGAATAGTTTGAATATTGTTGTTTTGGGTTTGTTTTTATTTAATAGCAATTTTTAAAATCTCATTGCATGATTTCTACAGGCTTGTTGGTTGGGTGGTGGTGGCCCTTTTTTTTTTTTCTTTTGCAATGAACCTTTACCTTTATAGTGTACAGTTGGAGCTTCTATGAAATCATAGACTTTAAAGGTACCTCTAAAGGAGGAAGAAAAATAGCCAATGCTTTATGCTTGCATTGGGCTTCATTGCTTAGACGGATCCAGACCAGTGCTTCTCAACTGTCCTTCTCAACCAACTCACAGGTTTTCATTCAGGAGCCACAAATTTATCAGTAGGAAATAAAAAGGAAATAAAACTGCTCAATTCTCTGTCACCCTAATGAGATGTGAGCTCATAGAAAAGGAAGATTCATCCTTCTAGGAAGCACCAAGGGGTGTTTTATCTCTTCACAGAACCACACAGAAACTCAGACACACATCTTTGGACTCTACCATGTAATAGGCTCTAACGAGCACTAGCCAGGGTCAGGCTTACAGGCAGCACCGGGACACCAGCCTTCAGACATCAGCTTTGGGCTTGGGAAGTCTGGCTTCCAGACAGATCAGAGTGGATGATCACTGTGTGATCAGGGGAAGGCAGCTGGCCCACCAGGCAGGAATGTGGAGACAAAGCAGCCCTTAGCTATGAAGGCTGGGGCACAGCAGTGGGTGGACTGAAGGAACGGAACCCACAGTGCATGTCTAAGGTCGGGCGGAGAGTGGTCTGGCTTCATTGTTAGCATTCTTCTTAGGAGTAAAGAATCTTGCTTTGTCATTCATAAAATACAGAACATACTAAAACACCATTCTGGGTCAGATTATATTTTCCATCAACAATAAGTACAATAAAAAATATTTTAAATATTTTTAAATATACTGAGGTAGTATTTGGAGAAATTGATAATTTTCCTTCTCTTCTCCCTTTTCTGATTTACACAATTCTATTTTTACCTTATCTTGGGAGGTGGGTGGGCACTGCCCATCTCTTTTGGTTTTGAATTCTAAACCGGAGTTCTCGCCTTCTTCTGTGAAGGTCAGATGGCGTACACTTTGTACTGGCCGGTCATGTTGCAGCTTCCCCAGCACTGCCCTTCTAACACAAAGACAGGCACAGGTACTACTGTGCGAACACAGCTGTGCTCCAATAAAACTTTATGAGGATACCAAAATCTGAACTTGATTTAATTTTTATGGGTTACTTGATACAACTCTTGATTTTTCAAATGCTAGAAATGTTTAAAAACAAAACAAAATGAGACAAAACCTGTTTGTCAGCTCAACAAAACCAGGGGCATATTTTGCCAGTTCCTCAGATTGCATACTCTTCAAATGTTTAATGGTTTTTCTGGAGAACCTAAGAGTCTGTAGGGAGGGGTAGCAGATTCAACAGCCTGACAAAGCTTGGGAGAGCTTGGCATTGTCTCCTGCTGTGCCCACCTTGCTAAGAGGAAAAAGAAGTCAGCAGGGAGATTGTGCCATTCTCCTTCTTAAACTACGAGAAACTCTGAAGTTGTTGCCTAAATTTCAAATGAAGGAGATTTCCTTTAAAAGTCTGCATTCTTCTTCAGAGGTCTTGAAAGGATGAGGCCAAATTGGATACTTATTTCCAGATGCCCTCCTGGGGCCCTCCTGACTTGTTCCCCACACTTTTGTCACCAATACCAATGCGTGTGTGTTTGATCAAACATTTCTGTCGTCTTCTCTGAAAGTACCACCTCTATATACTCAGTCTTTGGGTCCTACGGAAGCTAAATGGTGGAGAGGAATAAAAACAAGGCATGATGGTTAGCACCATCAACTTGACAGGGTCTAGATCAGTGCTTCTCAATCCTCCTAATGCTGTGACCCTTTAACACAGGTCCTCGTGTTGTGGGTCCTCAACCAATGAAATACAATTATTTCATTGCCTTTCATAACTGTAAATTTGCTAAGGTTATAAATTGTAACATAAATATCTACTATGCAGGAGATCCGCTATGCCAGCCCAGGGGGTCCTGACCCATGGGTTGAGACCCACTGCTCTAGACTCGCTGATCCAGGAGGCACACGGCTGGGTGTGTCTACCAGGGACTTTGTAGATTTGGTTGAGTGAAGTGATAAGACCTGCCCTGACTGTGAGCTGCAGCCTCCTATGGGCTGAGGTCCGAGACTGAATACAAGAAGGCTAGAGCACAGCCTTCTCTCCCTTCCTCCTGACGGGACTGAATGTGTCAGCCTCATTCATGCTCCTGCTGCTGTGTCTTCCTCATCACTAAGAACTGAATTCCATTGAACTGTAAGCACAAACAAGGCCTTGTCAAACATTTTGCCACAGCAACAGGAAGGCTTCTATAGCAGAGAGAACCAGGCTGAAATTACAGCTTTGTTCTTGATTGGGGCCAAATTGCTTCAACCTCAAAATGGAAAGAGATTCACATGGAAGCAGTGGCTGTCATGATCGCTGTCTGTCTGTCTTCTGTCTTTCTTTCTTGGTTTCTTTCTTTCATTTTTGGTTTTTGGTTTCTGTTTTTTTCAAGACAGGGTTTCTCTGTGTAGCCCTGGTTAAATTATAATATAGCTGATTTTATAGAAAAAGAAATTAATCCCAAAGAGGTGAAGTGAATGCTCAAGGATACGTGCTAACAGTTCGGGAACAAGGATCTTCTCCCTGGGCTACAGGCTTGAGGACATTTCTCTGTACCCGTGGCTTCAAAAGGACCCACTCTGTGTCCCATCTTCCAGGTTATGCCACCTCACCCAACACTTCTCATAAAAGACTGTACTTTGAGGGTCAAAGCTCTTCTGGTACAGAGAAGCAACTGTGTTTTTAAATTGTAATTCTTTCGGGAGGGTGACATTAGCAGAGACAGCTTATTCAGAGGTGTAAATTTCAGGGGCTCAGATGATGGCTCAGTTGGTGTCGTGCTTGGCATGAAGCCTAATCTCAGCCCCCTAGAACCCACGGGCGATTGGTGCACATCTGTAATCCCAGCACAGGAGAGCACGGGCGATTGGTGCACATCTGTAATCCCAGCACAGGAGAGGCACTGGAGACGCTGGCCTGGCAGTCTAGCTGGATCAATGAGCCCCAGGTTAAATAAGAGATGCCCAACCTTGACCTCTGGCCTCTCCATTCACATACATGCACCTTCCACAAAAAGATAGCACACTTCTGAGGTAAAGAAATAGGACACAGAGGAGATAAACAACTCAAGATGACCCAGCTACCAAGGATAAGCATTATTGGACTTAGGGGTCATGGATTGTGCCCCCAACAAGCCAGGTTTTGTCACTTGTCCTCAATAAGCCAACTAAAGAAGCCTCACTAATAGTAAAAGCAGAAAACAGTTATTATTTAATGTGGCAACATTGGGATGAAGACAAGGAGATCTACCAACTTCCCCAAGTCTAGCTTCAGGGGCCTTCATAGAGGGTAGAGTTTAGATAGGCAGCCCAGCTAGGAAAAATGTCACCAGAATAAAACGGCTTCAGAAGCTGCTGGGACCTCTCATTCTCCCCCCTCTCTCTGGAGCCCACTTGCTGTGGGTGACACACACCACCCAATATTTCCTTTTATTCTTCTGTGATTGCCATAAGGCTGACATCCTTAGGTGTGCCTCGACAAGCCAGGTTCGGCCACCCATCCAATCATGTAAACAAGGAGCCCGAATATCAGTGAGAGCAGACAGAGAGGCACTCAGTGTGGTCATGCTGATAAGAGGTCAGAGAGGTCACTGGACCCCTCCCTACATCTGGCTTTTTAACTACAATTCTACAAGAATAAACTGACAGGAACTGCTCAGTAGATACAATTCTAACATTGACTAGGCTGAGACAGTTCTGTTTTAAGCTCGCTGACACCCTCCTGTGGACAGCAGAAGTAATTATTTTAGTTGAGTATAAATTTGGAGCAATTTAGAACTTAACACTTCTCTCTAACTCCTCCATTGGGGACCCCCCCTCCCCCAGTCCAATGAAGAGCTGAAGGTGTTTGCAACCTCATAGGAAGAACAATAATATCAACCAACCAGACCGTCCCCCCCTAGAGCTCCCAGGGACTAAGCCATCAACCAAGGAGTACAGGAGGGACCCATGGCTCCAGTTGCATATGTAGCAGAGGATGGCCTTATCTGGCATCAATGGAAGGAGAGGTCCTGGGTCCTATGAAGGCTCGATAGATGCCCCAGAGTAGGGGAATTGGGGGCGGGGAGGTGGGAGTGGGGTAGGTGGGAAAATACCCTCATAGAAGCAGGGGGAGGGAGGATGGGATAGGGAGTTTCCGGGAGGGGAGGGGGAAACACGTATATTTGCCACACATCATCCATCCATCCATCCGTCCACCCACCCACCCATCCATTCACCCACCCACCCACCCATCCATCTACCCACCCATCTACCCATCCATCCATCCATCCATCCATCCATCCATCCACCCATCCATCCATCCATCCATCCACCCATCCATCCATCCATCCACCCATCCATCCACCCGTCCATCCATCCATCCATCCATCCATCCATCCATCCACCCATCCATCCACCCGTCCATCCATCCATCCATCCATCCATCCATCCACCCATCCATCCACCCGTCCATCCATCCACCCATCCATCCATCCATCCATCCATCCATCCATCCATCCATGCATGCATCAGCCATGTCCTGGAGTTGGGCACTGGTGAGAAGTGAGCTATTTTCAGAATGGTTAACTAGCTCCTGTCATACTTTCACAGCAAACGCAAGCTTATTCCTACCACCAAGCCAGAGGCACAAGGGAGACATGCTGTTGTTGTTGTTGTTGTTTTTTTAAACAGCTATTTATGAGCTATAGGGGAAGAGCAACAGTTGCAATAGTGGATCCTGTTAGGCACGAGACAGTTCCTCCACACTCTGGGCCCCTCCAAGCCAGTCTAGGACACAGCAGATTCCGGTGTTACATCTTCATCAATAGAAATTCAGTGTGGTTAAGGGGATAGCTTTCAATTGAACATAGTGCTTTTCCTTTGGGTTAACACAAAGCCTATATAAGTGTAAGATTTCCCATGAGAGCTATAGGAGGGTGTTCTTTGTGGGAACATTGTCCAACCCACACCAGCAATGAAGAATGTATTGATTTTGGTAAGACAGGATTTCCTTCTGGAATCCAGGCCAGCCTCAGCTTCCTGGATGTTGAGATACAAGTGTGTGCCTTCACCTTGCACATCTTTTGATTCCACAGTCAACCTGAACACATAGATAATAGCTTTTTTTTCTTCAAATGCACAAGGAGAGGTTACTGTTTTAACCAGCAGCCCAGCCCTATTTTTTTATCCTATAAAATCATAAATGGCATGCAACACAGCTGTTTTATAACCATAATTACAATCAGCATGAAGGGCTCAAGTTCTAAGAGGTCTGCTAGAATTGTCTACTTGAGAAAATATTTTTTAATAAAAATAAATTGTGAGGGCTATTGGATTAAACTATTTGTTTTCTTTACAGAGGGTATTCCCAAGGACAGATGTGCTAACTGTAATTTAATTTGTAAGCATTTCCTCAGTTACAGTGTCTTGCAATGGCTCCCTGTCTGTGAAGGCGCATTGTAAACCAGCTGACTGAGCGCATTTGCAGACAACTTCCCAGTGCTCAACCAGTCTGCTCTGCCTCTCTCCCTGCGCCTAACAACCCCCATGGCTTTAAATGCACTTTCCTGGTCAGGATCCTAACTCACACCAGCTTGGAGCTCTGGCCCCTAATTTCAAACGGCAGTAGAACGCTGTTACGGGGGTATCAGCTTTGCAATCTCACCATCAGGAATACATTCAAAATACTCGAAAGCCATTTCCTTTCCAGTGTCCAGACTGCCTCAGTGTTCCTCCATTTTGTCAGACACCAAACTACAACTGTCTATAACTCCTGCCCCTCTTCAGCCAGCCTCTCCCAGCATGCCTGGTCATTGCCTGGGCCTCATGGCTGCCCCGCTTCACTGGAGGGGCTGGTTCCCACATTGCTGTTCCATATCACTGCCACCCAGCCTCTACCTAGCAACCCATAGCAACTCCCACTCTCAAGGAATCAGAAAGCCTCACCTGGCCTTTATGTGCATGGTCTGGTTTCTCTTTTGGCCTGGATTCCACTGTTAGGGGAACCATTTACTTGAACAAGGCTTGTCTAAAAGCATACAATGATACCTACTGGCGGCCTGGAGGGTGGATTTCCTTTACACTGTTTTGAGAAATGTTCTGTTCGTAGACTGCACAGAGCCTAACCCACCCCGTTCCTAAGCTCACACGCTGTGAGGCTCCACGCTCACCCTCACCTTGGCTTTGCTGCACACTCCACACCACCCTTGGGATACCTGGGTTTGAACCTGGACTTGTCCTCTGGGCTTTGTGCCCTTTGACCCCTGGGCTATGGCCTCTGCTCTCAGCTCCTATGGCTTCTGTTCCTGGTCATCCCTGGATATGTAGCTCAGCCCCCTCTCTTGCTAGAGAGCACACCATACGCATTCTTACACCTACACCTGTACCTGTGGGTTTTAGAGGGCTGGTGTAAATTGTCCTCTGTTTACACAAACACATCTATTCAAAGAGCCAAGCCTCTACTAGAGAAGAAACTCAGAGGTGGAGTGCTTGCCTCATGGGGGGTGGCGAGGGGGAGGGCGCTTGGCCCATCTCCCTGGGATCCCAGTACTCTAACACTCAGAACACTGCACAGGCCCCACAGGCCTCCACTGAACACTGAACTAACTCTGTATTGTTTGGCACCATCTGGCTCCTTGCTACTCTTTCCCAATTAGCAGCCATATGGAACACGTTCCCTATAGATGGTGAGGGCCCACCGGAAGTGCCCCACCGGAAGCAGCTGGCTAAATGAGTTTCAAAGGCCTCACCTACCTATTGTTTGTCTATAATTCAATGGATGACAACCTGCCAATGGCACAGCTTGGATTGCCATCATCGGCTTAGGAAACTGGTTTGCTGAACTTCCTGAAGCCAGATTTGATGACACTGCTGTATGGTTATAAATAAACGAGAAACCCAGGGGAGAGGCCAACAGTTAAGCCGTTAAGCTGCACACTGGAGGGCACGGTGGGAAGCCATCTTATCCAAGAAAGGCTGTTTTATGCTGATGAACATGTAATTTGGGGTCTTTGGGGAGGGTGTGAGGACTGAGGACTGAACGTAGGCTTTGCACATCCCGTTTGGTGCTTTGCCACTGAGCCCACGTGTAGTTCGTATATAATCACATAAATGCATTTGGAGCTATGGCATAAACTGTTGTTTAGGGCTACCAGGAGCTACTTACTAATACACCATTTTCCTTAAAGTTATACTTAAGAGTTTTGAACACTCCTCCACTGCTGGTGGGGTTGCAAATTGGTACAACCACTCTGGAAATCAGTCTGGCGGTTCCTCCGAAAACTGGGCACCTCACTGCCAGAAGATCCTGCTATACCACTCCTGGGCATATTCCCAAAAGATTCCCCACCATGTAATAAGGATACATGTTCTACTATGTTCATAGCAGCCCTATTTATAATTGCCAGAAGTTGGAAAGAACCCAAGTATCCCTCAACAGAAGAGTAGATGCAAAAAAATGTGGTATATATACACAATGGAGTACTATTCAGCCATTAGAAACAATGAATTCATGAAATTCTTAGGCAAATGGATGGAGCTGGAGAACATCATACTAAGTGAGGTAACCCAGACTCAAAAGATGAATCATGGTATGCACTCACTAATAAGTGGATATTAACCTAGAAAACTGGAATACCCAAAACATAATCCACACATCAAATGAGGTACAAGAAGAATGGAGGAGTGGCCCCTTGTTCTGGAAAGGCTCAGTGAAGCAGTATAGAAGAAAATCAGAACAGGGATGTGGGAAGGGTTGGGTGGGAAATCAGGGGGAGGGAAGGGGACTGATGGGACTTTCGGGGAGAGGGGGTCCAGAAAAGGGGAAATCATTTGAAATGTAAATAAATATATCAATAAATTAAAAAAAGAGTTTTCACTATATCTCTATGACAATAATTACAAATTGATTCACTTTTTAAATGTCACAGTTATTTCATGAGTATTCAAGCATAGCTGATATAAGACCATACTTGACAAATCAGAGTGAATTATGGGAACAGGGCGATTTGGAAAAGGACAGCTCTTCTGGGTGAGTGAAGCCAGGCTCTGAGGGGCAGAGTGGTCAGGCTTCTGCTCTGTCCGGCAGCTCAGGCTGCCACTTCCAGGGCATCCCCTGGTGTTCCTCACCCTTCACCTTCAGCAGTATTTTTTGTGGAAGCAAAGAACAATAGTGGCTCAGCTATTATGGGCTAGTCTGCATGGGGGTGAGCACGGGTGGGAAACCTCTCCCCACACTTCTGCCTTCTCCAGAGGCTCTCAGGAAACCATGTCTAGGCAATCAGTTTAACCCTGGTCAGGCCTAGTCTTGTTATGGTTTAAATTCTTGCCCCTCTAAAACTGAGATGGAAAGCTAACTGTAACACAGTATTAAGGAGTGAGGCATCTGACGGGTGGTAGGCCCAGAGGGTTCTGGGGGGAATGCATACTGCTAGGAAAGGGTAACTGTCACTCTCTCCATGTCTCTTCCACATGGAGGTCAAGGCGCCATCTTCAACTCTGGGTTAGCCTGACTATTCATCACTGACTGGATAATTCACAGGAGGATCTCTTTAGTTCACACCTCTACAGTCTTTGTCCATGCTTGGCTTGCTGCTTGGGATGTGGTGAGGCAGGAAACATGACTGAGGGGTGAGATGGAGCAGAGATACTCACATGGGAGCAGCTAGGCAGCAAGGAGAGATGCCAGGGGGCCCACAGGAAGGTACACTTCCTAATACCCACCAGCCTGCTTCTTCCAAGGGGGGCTCTATCTCTAGCAGTTTCTACCAGTGATGAAGGCAGGGCTCTTATGGCTGGATCCACCAAGGAAAGGTGGTCAACACATGACGGGGGGGGGGGGGGGGGCACGGGAAGGGATGGAGAGCACTCCATACACAGATCCTGCCAGCACCTCAATGCTGGGCTCCCCAACTGCCAGAGAAGCCAGCCAATCCAAATTTGTTTTTGTTTTTGTTTTGTTTTTTTTAAAGCCATTACCTGCTCTAAGGTTATGCATTAAGACAAATGGACTGGTATGCTAATCATCTATACATACATGAACAGGAGAACATGCTTTAGTAGTAGTTCTTAAATCAAGGACTAGAGATCACTGCACAGAATCAAGGTGGGAAGGATCCTGGAAGCCAATCATGACTTATCGCCAGCAGGGCAGAGTCAGGCTAGTGCTTCTCCAGCATCCCTGGGCAGGCGCACAGCAGAGCCTGGCGATGGGCTGCTGAGCTGGCTTACCAACAAGGGAGCCTGTGGCCAAGCCTGGCAACCTGTGTTTGATTTTTAGAACCCACACGGTGGAAAGAAAGAACTGATTTCTGTCATTACTCTGCTGACCTCTACTACACGACCACCATAGAATCCTCTTCCTTCAAAAAACCCAGATGCCAGAGTAGCATTAGGTAAAATACAGACACCTCAGGTAACTCTCGGGGTGTTTCCTTTTCTTGCTCTGCTTCTGGCCCGATGCCCTTAAGTACATCTGATAGAATAATGATGCATCTATTTTGTGTTTAACTGCTGTTGCTAGTGAAAGTTTTCTGACCTTTGTATAAATAGCTAACTAGATCACAATAAGAGCAACGAAGTTTTTTGACTTTTTAGATGGTTAAAAGTTGACTTTTTAGATGGTCAAAATTCAAAATACGTTCAAACTGGTGACTTCTAAAAGTGCTTTCATTAGATAATGCACCTGAAATATGAATAAATATACAATGATATGGGACAAGATAGTTAACTGATGCTTCTTGGGCTAGCAAGATATTTATGACAAATCCATCACTGTCACAGTGCCATCAAGGGGGCTGGGGTCCTCTACTTTGATCTCCAAAACCTTTGGACTCTGTTAACCTGATATTCTATGTCTATATTGAAATCACCTTTTAAAAATAATAATGAGAAAGGAAGAAATTTGGGGGTTAGCTTTCCCACAGCCATCCTTACTTGTGGAGGTGACAACATACCTAATCCAAGAGATCCCATTTCCCTACTCATTCCAATGTGATTCAACTACATCTTCAAGGGGAAATGTGTGCTATTTATTGCAATGAGGAGGGCCCTCGCGTCAGTCAACCATTCCTTCCTGGCAAGCACTTGACTCTTTAGACGGTCTAGGGGCGACACTGGGTACCCAGCCACATGGCCCCTGTGTTTCCTGCGGCCTTGGCCGTCAGCAGGCTGCCTGCTCTTCGGGAGGCCTGCTGCAGGCTTACTGCTCTGCCTCATGCACACTATGGCTGTGCTGCAGCCTCTTCTTTACCACAGGAAAGAGCGTCCAGAAGTTAACAAAGTCTGCGAGGCTCAAGGGACCGCTGCTTGCTGTCATCAACACTGGGAGGCATCTGAAGCATCCTTGCTGAAGCTGTCAAGGACGGCTGGGTAGTCCCTCAGCTCCTTAGAAATACTCCATCTTGTGACCTGGTGGGCTTGGTGCCGGGTCCAACTCTGCTGGTACTCTTGGGTTTTAGCAGGGTGACACGATGGACCTCTAGGGTAGCTGACTGAACACTGAGCACTGATAATGCCTCCTGGACCACGCAGCGGGGTGGATTAAGAATACAAATAAAACCAAGCTATATGACCTTAGGCTACTCTCTCAATCTTGCTGGGCCTCAACTTCTCACAGCTATGAATTAAACACTTGGATTTCTTACTCCCAAACTGATAGGAAAAGATGAAGTTGTTGGGGTTGTGAGATGTACACACAATGCTCACACAGACCACAGTGACATCCTTGTGTGACTGTAGGAGGTTAACGAGTGGGAGCTGGTTCTCTCCTTCAAACACGCAGGTACAGGGATGGAACTCAGGTGGTCAGGCTTGGCGGGAAGTGACTTCACCCACTCTGCCACGCTGGCAGCCCAGGATTAGCATAAGTTTAATTAGCTTCACATTCTTCAAATAATAACGAATAATGGGGCACTCTGCAGCATAATATTATTGCTTCAAGGCAGCAGTTATTAATTTTATTACTATATCTTAGATTGTGTTTTAAGTTTTTTTTATTTTGTGTATATGGATACTTGCTTGAATGTATGTATGCATATCACACATGTGCCTGTTGCCACAGAGACCAGAAGTGACCTTCCAGGTAGGTCCGGGGAGCCAAACCAAGGTTCTCTGTAATAGCAGTACGTGCTCTTAACCGCAGAGTCATCTCTCCATGTGTATGTGAGTGTTAGTGTGTGTTAGTGTGTGTGTGTGTGTGTGTGTGTGTGCTAGTGTGTGTGTGCATGTGTGTGTGAGTGTTAGTATGCGTTAGTGTGTGTGTGTATGTGAACATGCACATACACATGCATGGTGCATGCGCGGACACCAGAGCACAACTTGTGGGACTGGTTCTTCTCCCCATGGGAGTGCTGGCAGTCCAGCTCCTCAGTCAGTCAGTCTGGTGGAAGTGTCCTCTCTACTGCACGAGTCGCCTCGCCAGCCCTGCTCCACATTCTCATACCATCTTTACTGTTTAATTCCTAACATCATCTATTAAGTTCTGGCATGGGAAGCGGAGGACTATTTACCGTTTCCTCTCCACTTCTCCACTCAGAGCACCGAGGAGCGCAGCACTAACCTTTCTGCTGCTGCCCGAGAGCAGACTTTACCAACTGTCCTAAGATGGCGCCATGCTGCTCTGCTGTACTGTACAGTTAGCACACTGCTCCGCACTGCAGCCTTTCCGTGCTCACAACCAATATTCTACTGCGGCTCTCCTCCATCGGATGCACCCAGCACTAGGATTCCAGGGACTCTCCATCGGGACCACATTCATGGCGGTGGCCTGTGTCCATACTTGATGTTCCTCGCCATCCTCCCCTGCTCCTTACCACCGTCCTCTCCTGCTCCTCACCACCATCCTCCCCTGCTCCTCACCACCATCCTCCCCTGCTCCTTACCACCGTCCTCCCCTGCTCCTTATCACTATCCTCTCCTGCTCCTCACCACTGTCCTCCGCTTGCCTCCCCTGCTCCTCACCACTGTCCTCCCCTGCTCTTTTACTGTCTTACTTTCTCTTGGATTAGCTGCTGCAGCACTCTGATGTCGCACCATCTTGAAGCACCCCTTCCCTGTCATTCCCAGCATTAGTGACCTTTGTCTCTTCCACTGAAGCCATTTTTTGTCCACTCTGTCCTTTTGGTGAGAACACGTCACACAGTAATTCCGGAAAAGGCACCTTTGCAGTCTGAGCATCAGCTTGAGTCACAGGGAGGCTGGCTGTTGTGCTGCGCACTGGGAATGCCTTCCCCTTTATGACCCACAGCCAATGCCATTAGCGTTCCTGTCACATTCAAAACATGTAACCTGCTCTCCACTCCCCGACCTTCGAACTGAGAGGAGTTTCGTCATCCATGGGCTTCTGAACGTTCAGGAAGATCATATGTGGATTTGGGTTTTCTGTTTGTTACTCTGAACACCTGCTAATTTCCTTAAGTTACTTTTTAGTATGATTTTCTGCTCTATCATTTCCTCCCTTTCCTTGTTTTAATAAAAAAAATGTATTTACTTAGAAGCATTCAGAATGTCAGCAAAACAGCTGCATTTTTTTTTCAATTACAGAGTGGTATTCAGTTAACAGAACAACAATTATTTTCATTTAAGCTGCATCAGAGACAACTGAAGATGAAAATGATAAAACCCTAAAAGAAAACCAAAAGAAAAAAAATCCAAAACCAACTACTGTCCCCATATATAACTAATTTGTGCTGTGCACCAGCAAGGCCTTCTTCTCATTCTGTCCTGAGCACCGCCCCAAAATCAAAGGTGAGCGCCCTGGCTTATCCATCGGTGATGTTGCAGAGAAACTAGGAGAGATGTGGAGCAACGCTGCAGCGGATGACAAGCGGCCCTGCGAGAAGAAGGCTGCCGAGCTGACGGAGGAGAAGGAGGAGGAGGAGGAGGAGGAGGAGGAGGAGGAGGAGGAGGAGGAGGAGGAGGAGGAGGAGAAGGAGATTGCTGCCGATAGAGCTAAAGGAAAACCTGATGCAGTGAGAAAGGGTGTGAAGAGCAAGAAAAGGAAGGAAGAGGAAGAGGAGGAAGAGGAGGAAGAAGATGAAGATGATGATGATAAGTTGGTTCTAGCACAGTATTTTTCTTGTCTATAAAGCATTTAACCCCCACGTACACAACTCACTCCTTTTAAAGAAAAAAACTGAAATGTGAGGCTGTGTAAGATTTGTTTTTAAAGTGTACGGTGTCTTTTTTGTATAGTTAACACACTACCAAATGTGTCTTTAGATAGCCCTGTCCTGGAGGTGTTTTCAATAGCCACTAACCTTGCCTGGTACAGTCTAGGGGTTGTAAATTGGCATTTTTTTTTAAATCACTTTCTGTTTCTGAAATTTGTATTAGAACAAAAAATTCTTGCCAGGCAGTGGGAACACATGCCTTTATCCTGGTACTCAGAAGGCAGAGGCAGGCAGGTCTCTGTGAGTTCAGGACCAGCCTGATCTACAGAGTGAGTTCCAGGTCAGACAAACCCTGTCTTTAAAAAAAAAAAAAAGTTTTTTTCTTCTTCTCTTCTCTTCTCTTCTCTCTTCTCCTTTCCTCTTTCTTAATTTCTTTCTTTCTTTCTTTCTTTTCTTTTCTTTTTCCTCTTCCTCCTCCTCCTCCTCCTCCTCTTCCTCCTCCTTCTTTTTGAGACAGGGTTTCTCTGCGTACCTCTGGCTGTCCTCAAACTCAGAGACATGTCTGCTTTCTGAGAGCTGGGATTAAAGGAGTGTGCCACTATGCCTGGCTTTCCTTTGTTATTTCAAGTGTGTGCACGTGTGCACATATGCGCGGGTTCTAGGATGTTTAATGTCTCTTCCTTTTCACTGAATTTTTATTTCTACCAACAAATTTCCCTCCAAGAACTCTTGTTCATATTTTGAAAATTCCAAAGTTAATTAGGGATATAGTTTTGTTTCATTATAGAATTTTTCTTACCTTTCTAGGTCTGAGGGAGTTGTTTTCCTGTTTTCATCTTATAGCATGGTTTCTCACTGTCTGCAACACCTAGACCATTTTTTCAAAGTTTAGTTTGCTTTATGTGTTTATTACCCAGCTTTTGGATAAGAGGGAATCCATTGATATTTAAGAGTCAGGCAGGAGGGGGGCATTGTATAAAGGTAGAGCTTGCCAGCACGTGGGTGGGTTCTGTACCGTGGTCTGGAGGGGCTTCTAGACATTCTCCGGTCTTCCCAGCCCAGGCCGCTAGTCTCTGACCACTGCCACCTCCTGTAAGGTAGCAGAGGCAGCTGCTGGGGCATCAGATGAAGGGAGAGCCACACAACTAAATGACCCTATAGAGGTCACCAAATTTTAGTGTCAGCACACTCCAAACTTCAGCCTTCAAGTCCTAGAACTGACAAATGCCAAATTAAAGAGGGGGGGGGGTATAAAAAAGCACAGCTCCGAGTCCAGCTCCCTCTCTGCCCTGCCCTTGGCCTCAGGCACGCCGCCATTGCTGTATATTTTGCTGTACATTTCGGCCTTGCTCTAGCTTGCCTCTTGAATAACTAAACAAGCATAATCCTCTCCTGACCATTGTCCTGTCGTGGACTATCTGCTCTTCTTCAAGCTGACAGGTTTAAGCAAAGATTAGTTTTCAATTCCTTTTTTGGGATCTGACAAAACTTTTTCCAAGCAGGATTATAAACAAAGCTCACACTTAACACCAGGGCAGATGGTGACTTGTGTAGGCCACTGGGTGGCGATTCACTAGTGGGCATCTGGGTAATAGCATTTCATTTTACTGTGGCTTTGTCTCCATATAAACATTAAACAATTCTGTAGCCCAATATTACTTAAATTCTAAGTCTCTAAATCTTATTGTTTACTGAGCACTTACACTCTGTGCCAGGGGTAAAAGTATTTCATACTCCCGATGTATTTCATGGCGCAATGTACAAATAGCATTATCAGCACATCATAAGGAAGTAAAATTTCAAAAGCACAAGGAATTTGCCAAAGATCACATACAACAGGAGACCCAGACCTGAAGTCAGTTTGACTTCAAATATCACACTCTTAAAAAATAGGCTATACTGCTTATGGATAAAAATAAATCATAATTTTATTAGAAAGGTAATGGTAAGAAAGTTTATTTGTGTAGCCACTGTGATACATTGCCCACATTAAATGCATATTAAAAAGGCTCAGAGTCACAATACTTCTAGAGAGAGGATTGTCAGCAGCCTACGTGACACCTTAATTCAGCATGGGCATGTTTTAAATCTGCTTCCTTATTCTTGTAATAAACATTGCTAATATAGTTCCCACATTTAATAAACATTGCCAATACTGTTCCCTTATTTATCTATCTAACTAATATGCATGGTGGGAATAACATCATAGCGCCATGTTAAGGTATGGCACGAGAGGAAGAGACTGGAACGGTACAGGGTGGTTTGAAGAGGAGATTCTGAAGACTTCCTTAGGCTTGTTCCAGATTCTGGAGGCAAGGCAGGATTTCTATTTTTGATAATTGTTTAGAATTCTTGCAGCTACAATTTTCAGTTTATAGGACCATCTTTGTCAGTGGATATGCAGTCTATAGGGCTGATGCTCTCCGTGGATATGCCCAAGGAATAACTGGAAACTCATAGCCTCCCAAGGACTGTAAACTTCCTGATTCTTTTCAGGGCAGTGGTTGAAATAAACTGCATGGATTCAAAGTCCCAGAGTGCCTTTCAGCTGCACTTCTTTCTGGGCATCTTTTGCTGTCTAAACACTCAGTATGTGCCTCCCAGAGTCCTGACTGCAAGGGCAAGTGGCCTTTAGTCCCGTACAGTGATTCAGAACATTCTATCCATTTTAAAGTTTATGGTGAAGTGAGCACTTTCCAAAAGCCAGAGATTCCAGCCGTGCCGTATGGAGTTCTGCTTTCTGATTTTCCTGCTGTAACTAGAAAATGACATTTGAAAGCTCTAATCATTCAACCTTTTCTCATGAGAATAGTCCTCGACAGTTTTGCAGAGATGATGATTTGATTTTTTTGAGGAAAAATGGTGTAGATTTAATAGAATTATTTAGAAGAATAAAAATGTAACACAATTAAAAAATGAAGCAACACTGTGAAATATAACTAGATGAGTTTTGGCTTATATAGCCCATGGTTCTAAAAATATACTCTAAAAGTAGTAACTATTGAGTCTAGGGACTCCAGTTGTAGTAATACTTGAATTTGTTGTTCCAACTGTAGGAAAAATGCATGTTCTTGTCTGAGTGTCAAATTAATGAACATATGTTATACGAAGAGTTCAGTAAGTTCTCCTGTGTTATCATTTGAAAATATAGCAAAGAATTCATTAACAGAAATTCAAACAAGTGTGTCTTCTAAGCTAATGCTGCCAGACAGCGGAAGGCAGCAAAGACAGCAAGGACAACACAGTTTACTGCCTGTGTGTCTGAGAACAGTCAGTCTGCTATACTCAGAAGAGTCATGGAAAGATGAAGCAGATGGGTTGAAAGATTGTCTCCAGGCCATCACTTCTGAACTAAATAAAGAAGCATCCACTACCCAACAGGAGCCACGCAAGGGACTGTGGAAACCTCCCAAGCAGAAGGCTGGCTTCCAAGTGCTGGGGTGCAAAGGTGATTCATTTTAATAACGTGTAGTACAGCTAATGGCCACTAGATGGCGATCAGGGCACTGTACCAGAGTCTTGAGAAAGCTGCTGGCACCCAGGAGCAATGGGAACTAGGTGTGTTTCCCCACTGCTGTAAGAGGGACCTCCCAGGCTCCAAACCCAGGAGCAGACCGCTTCTGAGTAGAGTCCACTAATGACTCAACTTGCAGGGTGACTAGGAAGGGAATTGTAGAGGACAAGTCTTACCTCTTATTACTGGCATCGACTCTTAGATTTGGCTGTATAATCTACTTGTGAATCACAACAGGAGTGGGAGTAGTGAGTATTCTGCCTCATTATTTACCAAGGGATTTGACCAAAAGCACAAACAGGGGCAGACTATTTTGAGAACTCATTGTGGCCACTTAGCCTAAGGATGCACACTCAGTTCCTTTTCTTCCTGAGGATCCAAGTGTGCAAGCTTAATATCAGCTACACAGACTGAGGGATAATGGAGTCCGAGGAGCATGCTGGCATCTGGTTTTTCCAATCAAAATGCCATTTAATTCTAATTTGTATTACTTTATTACTGTTTGTCTTCTGTCAGCTCTTTGAGCTTTGAGCTGAGGGCATAAAGCTATACATTTCTGAGAAACATTTGATTACAGGAAGTTCATATAATAATATTTTGGTTATTGAGATAATTTTGCTCATTTCTGAGTTAAAAAGCTTAACTATTTGGCTTCAGTTGCCAGTGTCATTAGTTTAAACAAGACAGAGCAGAAAGGAAGCGATAACTGTTGTGTACGCATCAGTAAACCCGGGAGCTGGAAGAGCAAAGATTGGGAGTGTGTTCAGAAAAGCCCAGGAAGGAAAGAGCTGCAGAAAGAAATCGGGGTTACGATGTAAAGAGCCCAGAGCCATTATTAAAACTATAAGTAAAGATTCTTCCAAAGTTCTTTTAGAAAAGGAAATAAGAGGCTTAATTTAGGTCACCAATGCTTTTTCCCTCCCTTGCCCCTCTTTCTTTTGCTTGTTTTTGTTTTTTGAGACAGGGCTTCTCTGTGTAGCCCTGGCTGTCTTGGAACTTGCTATGTAGACCAGGCTGGCCTTGAACTCAGAGGTCTGCCTACCTTTGCCTCCCAGGTGCTGGGATTACAGGTGTGCACTGCCATGCCCAGCCCCATTTTCTTCATTTTTTAAATACTTTTGAGAGGGGGGGGGTCCTGGATTATCCAGAACTCACTATGTAGTTCAGGCTGGTCTTGCATTTATGACTGTCTTCGTTCACATGACAAGTGCTGGGGTTACAGGCACGCACCACCACACTCATATACATCTTGACCACAGGTAAAGCATGACCTTTGACCTCCACATTATGAGAAATTTAAAGAACACATACTTGAAGTCCAAACACAATAGCATTCACTGCTAGGCACCAGTGAGAACAGACGTGACGGGCATTTGGTTCAATGAGAGGCGAAGCCACCGTTTGGAACCACAGGTAACAAGCTCCCTAAAAGTCACTACGCACGGAGGGTGCACAGGGGCCATCTTGCTGCTCCAATAGAGCTACTGACTTACCAACAGTGTTTTAGGCAATGTTCTTGTTTTAACTTAATTAAACTCATTTGTTTATGTCTCTTCAAAAGTATTGGAAGTCAGTAGCCTATTTTGGTCTGAGATTTTTAAAACATTCCTGTAAGCTAAAAACAAAACAAACAAAACAGCTAAGACAACACTGTATTATTCACTCACAAATATACTTACATTTCTTTTAAGGAAAATCATATAAACTAGTAATTATTAATCAGTTACTGATGGACTGATACATAGTAATGCCTTACCTTGTTAATGGTAGTTCGCAGAGCAATGGACTGGTAGCAACTTACCCTTCTTTCGGTTCGTTAATTAATTAGTTAGCCAATTAACTAATTTTGGAGACTCCCTTTCTGTTCGCTACATAACAATGATATTTAACAAGAAAATATTTTTTCTGAATATTAAAATCAATTGCAAGTATATCCCATTAATTTATGCTTCAGTACAAGGAAGTCTGCAGCCTGCCTTGTGCCTCTAGCTAGTCCTCGTCAGCATCAGGACTAACACCGAGTGCGGGTGTGGCATCACTGCAGCTGCGGGCTTCCTTGCCTTCCGAGCGCTGTGCTTCTCTCAGTCAGAGCTGCACCTACTCACGGCGCCTGCCAAGCACACACCGTCTGCAGTGGGGGCCGGCGGTACGAACTCTACTGGAAGCACGCTTTGCTGACCTTCCCCAGTCTGAGTTTCAGACCTTAAAGGAACATGCTGCACACAGCAGCCACAGTATTTTCTTTTTTTTCCTAGGCAGCATGCACAGGTGTCGACAACCATGTTGATATAAGAAAGTAAAGATGCAGAAACCAGAGATGCTTATGGCTAAAAAACGACAAGTTGAGTATATTTGTATGGTGATGTCGGTAGCACTTAGCATGGGCAGAAGACTGGGCAGAAGACAGTCTTACTTTGTTACTCTCAAGATGGATAGATTGCTTTTCCTATTAAAAGTCTAAAAATAAGTTTTAGCCATTTAAGCAGCCGTTGGAGTGGCTAAGCCAGTTCCCTTAAAGGCGGCATTTAAAATTAAATTATTTTGTGAGAGGAAAGGTGAGTTCAAGCGATACCTGCACAGGTCTGTCAATGCCTTGACCAATCATGTTTCTCCATTCCATGAGCGATTGCTGCAGGCGTTCGAGTCCAGTTTCCCAGATCCTGACACGCCCTCCCATATCAACGGTCACAACGCTGCTGTTGTCCCACTCAGCCAGCAGAGCATCTGTGTCCGAAATAGCAGATATCCATGCGGTATATGGCGAGAGAGACTCTGCACTGAGAGAGGAGCCCAAAATAAGGTCAGAAACACGCAGAGCAGGCAGGTGAGGCCGTACCGTGTGTAATGCTCCTTCTCCCCCCACACACATTGCCCCAGGAGATGTGTTCCCCCAGCCTTGGAGAGCTGCACCTGTGCTTCTCCAGTGCAGGGTGGCCTTCTGTCTGCCCTTACCCATCCCATAGCACAAGAGCATCCCCGAGGTATGTGCAAAGAAGGTAGATGTGCATACTCAGTTTGGAACTGAGGAGACAGCTCAGCGGCTAACACACTTGCTGTGCAAGCATGCAGAGGGGAGGGTCTGCCTGCCTGTGACTCCAGCCGAGAGGATGTGTGAGTGCAGGGAGGGAGGCAGGGCTTGGTAGAGCACTGCATGTGCAACCCCCAGCACCACAAAATAAAAACATATTCAAATTCAAATATATGACAAGAAAACTTGAAGAAAAAGGCATTCATTTTGGCTTTGCAGTAACTTTATCATGTTTTTTATTATATGAAGTTAGCTGTTGTGGTTTGGAAAAGAATGGCCCCTTAGGCTCATCTGTTTGAAGGCTTGGTACCAGTTAGAGGAACTGTTTAGGAAGGATTTGGTGGTATGGTCTAGTAGCAGAGTTTTCTTCCAATTAATTTAAATATTAGTACAGCAGGAAGCCTGTGATTGGACAGGGAAAGGGGAGACAGAGCTAGGAGCTTCAGATAAAGAAACGGGGGTGGGGGGAGTCAGAGGAAGGAAGGAAGATGGAGGAAGAAGAGGATGATGCAGAGTCTGTGTGCCTTTAAACAGCCACAGGTAGCTCTGGTCTCATAATTATGATGGATAATTGCAGAACAATTGGTCTGACCTGGGTGGCGGGTTGCATCATTATCAACTGGCTCTGAAATTATTGTGTGGGCATCTTGTGAACTAAGAATTTATTGATACATAAATCTACTGATTATTTAGAAGCTTCTAGAGTTTTAATTTACTGGGTCAAGGGGATTGGTGACAACTAGCCACAGGGGTAGATGGCCGAGCAGGAACTAGTGGCTCTGAGACAAGTGGACCAGAGCTGGGAAGACCGCCATGGGTTGCTGCTGGGGATAGCCTAGAGGCAGAGGGCTAGCCTAGAGGCAGAGGGCTAGCCTAGAGGCAGCGGTGGCGAGACCGCCAGAGGCAGCAACACAGCCAGGGCAATGAGCAGCTGGGAAAGTGCGCCATGACGCCACTGTTTAATATTTCCTGCACCCCGGCCTCGCCTGAGGAGGTGTGGCCCCGAGGGTGGGCTTTAAGGTGCCAAAGCCCCCGAGAAGCCTGTCTCACTCTCTCTCTGTCTCTGTCCTGTCGATGAGGATGCCAGCTCTCAGCTAATGTCTCAGTGCCACGTCTGCCTGCCGCCATGCTCTCTGCCATTACTGTCACGGACCAACATTGTAAAACAGTGAGCAAGCTCCCAGTGAAATGATTTCTTCTACAGTTGTCTTATCATAGCAAAAATATCATGTAGAACATTCCTGGTGTTCAGCAGAAATGTAACTATGAAACACACACACACACACACACACACACACACACAGCTACCTTAAATTTAGATGGTTCATTCCTCTCTGATGTGCACCAAATATAGTAATGGCTAATTTCAACACAAGGAAGAAATAAAGAAAGAAATTAAAGACTTTTTAGAACATAATGAAAATGAAAACACAACATACCCAAATCTATGGGACACAATGAAAGCAGTGCTAAGAGGAAAACTCATAGCCCTGAGTGCCTCCAAAAAGAAAATGGAGAGAGCATACATTACCAGCTTAATGACACACCTGAAAGCCCTGGGGCAAAAAGAAGCGAATTCACCCAGGAGGAGTAGAAGGCAGGAAATCATCAAACTCAGGGCCGAAATCAATCAAGTAGAAACAAAGAGAACCATACAAAAAATCAACAAAACCAGGAGCTGGTTCTTTGAGAAAATCAACAAGATAGATAAACCCTTAGCCAGACTGACCAAAGGGCACAGAGAAAGTATCCAAATTAACAAACTTAGAAATGAAAAGGGATATATAACAACGGAAACTGAGGAAATCCAAAAAATCATCAGATCCTACTACAAGAGCCTGTACTCAACACAACTGGAGAATCTGGAGGAAATGGACAATTTCCTTGACAGATACCAAATACCAAAATTAAATCAGGACCAACTAGACCATCTAAACAGTCCCATAATGCCTAAAGAAATAGAAGGAGTCATAGAAAGTCTTCCAACCAAAAAAAGCACAGGACCAGATGGCTTCAGTGCAGAATTCTACCAGACCTTCAAAGAAGAGTTAACACCAATACTCTTCAAACTATTCCACAAAATAGAAAAAGAAGGAACACTACCCAATTCCTTCTACGAAGCCACAATTACGCTGATACCAAAGCCACAAAAAGATCCAACAAAGAAAGAGAACTTCAGACCAATTTCCCTTATGAACATAGATGCAAAAATACTCAATAAAATTCTTGCCAACCGAATCCAAGAACACATCAAAACGATCATCCACCATGATCAAGTAGGCTTTATCCCGGGAATGCAGGGTTGGTTCAACATACGGAAATCCATCAATACAATCCACTACATAAACAAACTCAAAGAACAAAACCACATGGTCATTTCATTGGATGCTGAAAAAGCATTTGACAAAATTCAGCATCCCTTCATGCTTAAAGTCTTGGAGAGAACAGGAATTCAAGGCCCATACCTAAACATAGTAAAAGCAATATACAGCAAACCGGTAGCCAGCATCAAACTAAATGGAGAGAAACTTGAAGCAATCCCACTGAAATCAGGGACCAGACAAGGCTGCCCCCTTTCTCCTTATCTTTTCAATATTGTACTTGAGGTACTAGCTCGGGCAATTCGACAACATAAGGAGGTCAAAAGGATACAAATTGGAAAGGAAGAAGTCAAACTATCATTATTTGCAGACGACATGATCGTCTACCTAAGTGACCCAAAGAACTCCACTAGAGAGCTCCTACAGCTGATAAACAACTTCAGCAAAGTGGCAGGTTATAAAATCAACTCCAGCAAATCAGTGGCCTTCCTATACTCAAAGGATAAGCAGGCTGAGAAAGAAATTAGGGAAATGACCCCCTTCACAATAGCCACAAACAGTATAAAGTATCTTGGGGTGACTCTTACCAAACATGTGAAAGATCTGTATGACAAGAACTTCAAGACTCTGAAGAAGGAAATGGAAGAAGACCTCAAAAAATGGGAAAACCTCCCATGCTCATGGATCGGTAGAATCAATATAGTTAAAATGGCCATTTTGCCTAAAGCACTATACAGATTCAATGCAATCAAAAATCCCAACTCAATTCTTCACAGAGTTAGAAAGAGCAATTATCAAATTCATCTGGAACAACAAAAAACCCAGGATAGCTAAAACTATTCTCAGCAACAAAAGAAAATCTGGGGGAATCAGTATCCCTGACCTCAAGCAATACTACAGAGCAATAGTGTTAAAAACTGCATGGTATTGGTACAGTGACAGGCAGGAGGATCAATGGAACAGGATTGAAGATCCAGAAATGAACCCACACACCTATGGCCACTTGATCCTCGACAAAGAGGCTGAAAACATCCAATGGAAAAAAGATAGCCTTTTCAACAAATGGTGCTGGTTCAACTGGAGGTCAGCATGCAGAAGAATGCGAATTGATCCATCCTTGTCTCCTTGTACTAAACTCAAATCCAAATGGATCAAGGACCTCCACATAAAGCCAGACACTCTGAAGCTAATAGAAAAGAAACTGGGGAAGACCCTTGAGGACATCGGTACAGGGAGAAAGTTTCTGAACAGAACACCAATAGCGTATGCTCTAAGAGCAAGAATTGACAAATGGGACCTCATAAGGTTACAGAGTTTCTGTAAGGCAAAGGACACCATCAAGAGGACAGATCGGCAACCAACAAATTGGGAAAAGATCTTTACCAATCCTACATCAGATAGAGGGCTAATATCCAATATATATATAAAGAACTCAAGAAGTTAGACTCCAGAAAACCGAACAACCCTATTAAAAAATGGGGTACAGAGTTAAACAAAGAATTCTCACCTGAAGAACTTCGGATGGCAGAGAAGCATCTTAAAAAATGCTCAACTTCATTAGTCATTAGGGAAATGCAAATCAAAACAACCCTAAGATTTCATCTTACACCAGTCAGAATGGCTAAGATTAAAAATTCAGGAGACAGCAGGTGTTGGAGAGGATGTGGAGAAAGAGGAACACTCCTCCACTGCTGGTGGGGTTGCAAATTGGTACAACCACTCTGGAAATCAGTCTGGCGGTTCCTCCGAAAACTGGGCACCTCACTTCCAGAAGATCCTGCTATACCACTCCTGGGCATATATCCAGAGGATTCCCCACCATGTAATAAGGATACATGCTCTACTATGTTCATAGCAGCCCTATTTATAATTGCCAGATGCTGGAAAGAACCCAGGTATCCCTCAACAGAAGAGTGGATGCAAAAAAATGTGGTATATCTACACAATGGATTACTATTCAGCCATTAGAAACAATGAATTCATGAAATTCTTAGGCAAATGGATGGAGCTGGAGAACATCATACTAAGTGAGGTAACCCAGACTCAAAAGGTGAATCATGGTATGCACTCACTAATAAGTGGTTATTAACCTAGAAAACTGGAATACCCAAAACATAATCCACACATCAAATGAGATACAAGAAGAAAGGAGGAGTGGCCCCTGGTTCTGGAAAGACTCAGTGAAACAGTATTCGGCAAAACCAGAACGGGGAAGTGGGAAGGGGTGGGAGGGAGGACAGGGGGAGAGAAGGGGGCTTACGGGACTTTCGGGGAGTGGGGGGGCTAGAAAAGGGGAAATCATTTGAAATGTAAATAAATTATATCTAATAAAAAAAAAGAAAATCAGGATGTAAGGACAACCATCTAAATTACATGTGAAATGTGTTACAAGTGTAAAATATGTACTGAAATTTGAAAGTTTTGTTTTTTTTTCTGAGACAGTGTCTCACTATGTATCCCTGGCAGGTTTCTTTTTTCTGAGTGCTAGTATTAAAGGCATATACCATAATACCTGACCTATATTTAAATTTTTATACTGACAATCTTAAAAATATTATCTCAGAGGTATTGGTTTAAATAAAATATATAATTAACACTCATTTTACTTGTTTTTCCTCTGGTCATGGGGACCAAACCCTAGGCGTTGCACACCCTGGGCGTAGACTCTACCTCTGAGCACATCCCCAGTCCCCGCTTATGTTCTTCATGCAGCTGTAAGAGGTGCTCAGATGGACGGACGCGCTGTGCATCTGACAGACAGCCTCGGTCTGAGGGAATGAGCTGTGTGCCGTCCCCAGACAGCACTTGCTGGCCCCAGCTCCCTTTCAGGAGTTCTCTTCCTGCCAGTAGTATAAGCTGCTCATACAGAATGTAGTGCGCACAGATGCAAACAGCTTATGGGGAACATTGGAAAACAATAACACTTTAGAAATGCTGACAGTCGTTATGTCGGAGATATGTTTGGGAAGACAATCCTTAATTGAGAAAAATGCTTGCACCAGATTGCCTGTAGGGGAGTCTGCAGGGCATTTTATTGAGGATGTTGGGGTGATAGCCCATTGTGGGGGATGCCACCCCGAGCATATGGTTCTGGGTTTTGTAAGCAGGCTGAGCAAACCACGGAGAGTAAGTTTGTAAGCAGCACTCCTTCATGGAGTCTGCTTCCACTCCTGTTCCTGCCCTGACTCCCCTCAGTGAGAGCAGGGGCCTGAGAGTCCTAAGGTATTTTTGGTCATAGTGTTTATCACAACAGTATAAACTTTAAGATATTACAAGATGTCATTTGCTTTGATTCTTGAATGAATTGTGTATTTAAGCAAATGTACAGCTAAGATGGAATGTTTCCTTAAACGATTAGGAAACATCTCCCCTAAGCAAACGTATTAAGGTATTCCAAGAAGCCACATATATTAGAGAAAGAAAATTTATCTCTCTGGTTAATGCCTTCGATTTTCATTGCTTTCAAGTCTGACTGAAGGTCATGAGCAATGACGCTGTCGCGGACTTCTGCACTGCTATGCCTACCTAGCTATTCTCTTTTGGGAGTTGGAGGAGGATAAAGAGACACGCCTGTTGCTGCTCGGGATAGCCTTCTGATTCTGCCATGCCAGCCTGGCCTACGCCTAACACCAGACAGTTCTCCAGGCCCCTCTCACGGGGACTTCAGGCAAGGCTCTACCCACTGTGCTGTGAAGGGTTCAGTCCCACGAGACAAGGCACATCAGGGAGGGGAATGTGATCTAGATTAGAGTGGAGTGGAAGGGTTGGCTAGAGGGAGGCTCTGGCTGGTGGTAAGCAAAGGACTGGAGAATGGAGCTACAGCGCCCACAGCGGGTCCAACTTCAGCTGGGAAAACAGGATCCTAGGCATGGCCTGCAGGCCTGCAGCAGGGAGCACATCTGCGTGCCTGAGTCAGAGAGGAGGCCCTGTGCCTGCTTAGAACACACATCTCCATGTTTTGCAGGCTCTGCTGCCCCAGCAGGGCAGTAATATGAGTGGTAAGTGGTAAAAAGCTGCCTAAGTCTCTGGGATTTTTCAGCCATAGGTGGGGGCTGAGGAGGTGACCTCAGGTGAACAGGAAGAACTTTCTTGCTTTCATAGGACAACAACAAGAACAGAGGCGAGATTACCTGGGGACAGGGATGTATCGGAGTTTCTTTGCTTGAAGATCAGTAACCTCTATGTAGCCAGCTGTCTGTTGGGGAGTAACATCTGCAAATAAATCATGACACAAGCCAAGGGTTAAAGGTGCAGATGCCACGGCGGACCCATGGGTGGAACTCTGGAAAAACCAAACACTTATAACACATACATGTTTTTAAAGACTTTTGTCTGTATGTCCATCTGTCTAGCTACATGTGTGCCATTTTTCTATCGTCTATCATTTATTATAGTTTGGATTAGAATGAAATGCCCAGCATATTCACACTATATCTATTGGATGCGTTCACAAACGAACAAATACCAGAAAAAGAAATAAAAAACAAAAACAAACAATGACAGCAGTTCTAGTTCAGGTCTGCAGTTGAAGGATTAAAAACCAACCAACCAACCAACTAATCAACCAACCAACCAACAAACAGGCTATCTAAAAAAACTCAAGGTGAAGGGTTTTTCTGCAATAGGCTGTCTAGAATCCTCAGTGCAACTTAATGTATTCAGCAGAGGTGTGTGTGCGCTCCCATGCAGCTAACAGGATGTTGGGGCGGAGGAGGAGGAGAGGTCACTCTTAGGGAGCTCAGACCATGTAGGAGCAAAGCTCCTCCCTTTACCTTTTCTCTTTGAGCCATTGAGGGACTCTGGGGACTCAGAAAAGATTCCAGAGTGGGAATTGTTGATCTGGAGCCATGTGTTAGAGATTCAGAGGGGTCGGGGGTGGGGTGGGGAGGCTGCGCTGGAGGCAGGGGCAAAAGACTTCAGAGGAAGGGAGGAGGTTGGCCAGGGCCAGGGCCCAAGGAAAGGGGTTAAGATGTAATCTACCCACCCGGCTGGAGTAGTTGTCCCCAGGTGACCATCTGTACAATCAGCACGTGTCACCAGTCACACGTCTGCCTTGCGCTTCCGTGGAATAAAGCCAATCTTTGATAAAGCTGTAAACCATTTATATTTTTTGACAATTTCTGATGCTAAAATCTAGCTAAAATGAGGTGAATTTATATTTGGTCTACAAGTATATATTTATTGACCATGTTGTTGGTTTTTTTTTTTTTGTTGTTGTTGTTCTTGTTTTTCTTTTCTAAAAAGGACAAGATATTGAAGCTAGTTATCGGACTAACCCAACTAGCCTAAACAGCTGCTTTGTCATTTAAGGACATTTTCAAAAGCACACAGCAGGAAGCTGACTTACTCTAAGGTCACTTTCTGACCACTTGTGAGAGCAACATGTCTCTCTACTCCTTTTAAAATCTTTTTCTACATCATTCTTTCTTTTTGTCCACAACTAATTCCACAGACAAAGAAGGAGAAAAATGCAGTGCTGGCTGTGTCTTCTGTACAATAAGAAGAGGGCAAGAATCGATACTGATATTAAGACATTTCATAAAGCAGCAAAGGGCTCCGTGGTCATACACATACCTGGTAGTGTTGTGGCAATAGTGCTAAGCACTTAAAAAGAATCAAGAGCAAAGCTTACTGATCTAAAAATAAACCAGGAGACAAAGGTGTTTACAGAAAGAGCCTTAAGGGTACCCTTGAGTGGAATTTGTGAATTAAGGAAGTGTGGCTGCCGTCAGGTTTCTTACCAAACTTAGCTTTATCCATCCATTCTAAATGCGCCCATACTTTGGAAGATGGAGGCTTAGTACATTTCCACTGTGGTTACAGCCCAGGTGGATTTCAACGATAGGTACCAGCTGTATTTAGGGATTAGTCCGCTTGCCATTAAAGGAAGTCGTTGCTGCACTGTTTACCCCTGCGTTCCCACGAACAGTAGAGCGTTTACGTGTACAGAGCCAAGGTCAGGTCAGGAAAGAAAACTGTCGGGTAAAACAACCGAGAGTCCGCAGAGGCAAAAGAAGATACTTTATAAAATTCACTTCTTTTGGGAATTTAATCCGATGCATTTCTGCTGGCCACTGGGATTGTGGTTCTTACATCTGCATTCACTGATTTAAAGTGACGAGTGCTATAGTAAAATGTCTCACTGAATGATGTTTTCCAGTAACGGTCTTTATGTATGTGCGTGTACATGTTCATCAGGTGACTAAAAGTTACTTTTACATCTAGACATTATATATATATAATGCCATTCCTAAGTATTTACCCAAGTTAAAAAAAACAAAAAACCCTTAGGCTCAATGAAAAACCTATGCACAAATGCTCATACAGGCCTTATTACTATGTAAAACCAGAAACAATGTAAGCATTTATCAGTGTGTGAGTGGACAGACACATGGGAGCACACTCACATGGTAGTGGTATAACCAGACAATAGAGTACTACACCGAATAGGGCAGCACAGTATATTGGCCATGGACTGGCTACTTTTTGTCTACTTCAGACGAGTTAGTCACCTTGGAAGAGGGAACCTCAGCTGAGAAAATGTCTCCATCGATTGGCCTGTGAGAAATCCTCTGGGGCATTTTCCTGACTAACCATCACTGTGGAAGGGCCAAGCAGATGGCCCTGAGTTGCACCAGAAAGCAGTCTGAGCAAGCGTGGGTGTGCGAGGAGTGAGACGCACTCCGTCCCGGCCTCTGCTTCATGTTCCCTGTGCTTCAGTCTTGGCCTCCCTTCATGAGAGCCCATAAACTAACGTGAAAGAAACCTTTAGTCCCCTACTTGGTTTTGATCCTGATGTTTTATCACAGCAATAGAAAGCCGAACTAGGACAGACACAAAACATAAATGATTCTTGTTAAGTGAAAGACGCCAGATTCAAGGATTACATGTATATGAATCCATTAGTATAGCATCATGCTAAAGGCAAATCTGTAAGGACAGAAATTAGATCAGTAGGGACTAGAGGCAGCTGGAAGGGTTAACTGATGTTATCGATAGTGGGTCAGGAAGATATTTCTTTACTAATCGTGATGATGGCTAAGCAACTATTTGTATTCAATTGCAAAAACCAATATAGTAAAAACAGTGAAATGTACTACCTTTAATCAGAAGAAATGTGAATGTTTAAACTATCAATAACTGATAAAGGTGAGGAGGGCAAAAATGGAAGAAGTAATTCAGATGGGCCCATGCCAGCACTTGAGTGTGTTCTGATGGGACGCTGGCAACAGAATGGGATGTAACCAGCACTCCTGATTGTCTCACAGGGACAGGATGGGTAAAGAAGGGTGACACGAGGGATGAGGAGGGGGTCGGGGTGGACAGAAGAGCACTGCACTGTCCCACACTTGTCAATTGGCCCCCCCTTCCTGTCATAATCCCTTCATTTCATTAACTCCCATACATCTTTCAGGAATCACTTGTCATCAACTGGGCCATAAGCTGTTCCTGTGTTTATAGATCACCTTGATTGTGTTTTGTGTGTGTGTGTGTGTGTTTCATTTGTAAAGTGGAGAGCGCTTCTGCTCATCATTTTTTACTACAATGTCACTGAGTGGAAGGAACAAATCACCTCAAGAACATAAGGAAAAATAAACACATGCTAAATGGATAAAACATCACATCTTTACTAGAACATTTCTACCTCTAATCCTTCAGAAGTGTAGAGATTTAGCGTATTCTTATATTAAGTGCAAGAAAAAGTAAAGGAGAAGTTCCTTTGCGATCACAACTATGAAGTCATGTGGTTATACAAATCCTGCTGCATTGGTGTGCAAAACATAACACATTTGCCTTTCCTGTCAGTCACCTAGCAAGACTTAACAGATACTCTTCTATGAAATGAGATGTGTTTCTAAACTTCAATAACCTCAGCACTACAGTGACAAGAGATGCAGTATCCTTTTGCTATGGTTCCAGACGGTGGGGAAAGAGGTCACAGGAAAGAGGATCAAAACTGTCACAGCTGAGAAACTCTTTCAGTTTCATCATGGTGCCACCTTCATTTTTACATAAGCATGGTGGCGTAGGAGACAGAAGCAGGACTTTTGATTTCCCAGGCAAGGGAGCCGGAGAGAGGAGTTTTTAAAATTGCTATGACTGGGAAACAGAGAGATCAGACTAGAGGAAGCAGGAGAGACCTGACTGGGTCTGATGTAGCAGAGATGGAATATAGATTTTAGAAAGTAATGATTCAGGAATATCGGAGGGGAGAGTGTGCTATCTGCGGGGAGGTTTGGAAGTGCCCAGCTATTAAGTGTTTTGGGTATTTAAAATATAAGGCTGTGTATGTGTGTCTTTCTCTTGGGTATTTTGGCAGGTGTAGTGCGAAGCCTGAGTTCAGAGCAGAAAGACCATCCAGAGACTGCCCCACCTGGGGATCCATCCCATACACAGTCACCAAACCCAGACACTGTTGTGGATGCCAACAAGCGCTTGCTAACAGCAGCCTGATATAGCTGTCTGATGAGAGGCTCTGCCAGAGCCTGACAAATACAGAAGTGTATGCTCACAGCCCACCATTGGACTGAGCACAGGTCCCCAGTGGAGGAGCTGAGAAAGGACCCAAGGAGCTAAAGGAGTTTGCAGTCCCATAGGAGGAACAACAGTATGAACCAACCAGTACCCACAGAGCTCCTAGGGACCACACCACCAACCAAAGAGCACACATGGAGGAACCCATGTCTCCAGACACATATGTAGCTGGACATCAGTGAGAGGAAAGGCCATTGGACCTGTGAAGGCTTGATGCCCCAGTGTAGGGGAATGCCAAGACAGGGAAGCAGGAGTGGGTGGGTTAGTGAGCAGGGGGAGAGGGGGGTGGGATAGGCAGTTTTCAGAGGGGAAAGGAGGAAAGGGGATAATATTTGAAATGTAAATAAAGAAAATATCTAATAAAAATAACTGTTAAAAAACAAAGAACAACAACAAAAATCTACCACTTCAGCATTATAGCCATAAAGGCCACACTAATACCACACATACATGTACAGCAAAACAGCACTACCGCCTTGCAAATGATGGTTCTTACAGTGGTGATGCTGAATGCCAGAGTGGTCTGGAAGGAGAGCTCTAGAGCTCTCGTGGGCAGAGCCCGGGCTGCACCCCTCAGGCCACGGGTAGGTGACCCCAGTCTGTTTACTTTCTCTCCCCACACCCGAGTCTGAACACAAGTTAAATGAACAGCAAGCTAATAATAACATGGGGTCTGACGATGAATGGACAGACACAGAAGTGATCAACACTGCGCTCCTTACACAGTCATCAACGTGAGGTGACTGGGGCTGGCGGGTAAAGCAATCCGCACACGGACTCTCTCTGCTTGCAAGCTCTCGGAAGGCAAGTTCTACGTAAATCAAGGTACACACAGATGCAGTGTGAACAAAGATGAGCACTGTAGGACCCACGAGAAGCAGCCATATGTGAGTGTCCACAAACTTCCAACACACTGAGGTGTTTTTAGATACTTTAACTGTCAGGGTGGTTTATACTTGTAAGTAGAAAATGACAATGATAAATTAAGCATCTCCCCACAAAAGCAAGCTGCCTTCAACCATCTTGGCAAGCTGAAATGACTCCGCACCTTTTGGGTAGATGTCTTTCAGAGGGACTTCCCCTGCAGGCAGAATCCTCACCACCTGATTAGTGTGTGTGAGAGTCACACAGTTGTTGTGCCGTGGGGTAACATTTGTCCGCTTCCCTATATAGGTTGTCATGTCGGTGACAAGTGGTTTTCCCAAAGATGAAGACCTCTTCCATGAATAAACTTCACTGGGTGACTGAAAAAAAATGTAAATAAAAAGAAAAGAGAAGCAAAAGGAGAAACAGTGCTAAAATCATACACCTAGTACGCTCATCCCACTGCTTAGATTATTTTGCCTTTTAAGCTAGTGCCAGTGCTAACTTAGATTTTCAGGCATAAATTTAAGTTATTCCTTAATCGTTTTTTTTTTTACATGGCACAGGAGACATATGTTTATTTGATAACTGTAATTGTCTATGAACATACAATGTTTTTTGCAGGTACAAAATATTTAACTTTTATTTTTAAGTGACTTATAACTGGAAAGAGGGAAGATAGCAGGCTAGCTATTTTAAAAACTACACAACTTGAACAAGATGAATCAGTCGGTTAAGGCAGCTGTTCCCAGCCTGGCAATCTGAGTTTGATGTCTGGGATTCTCAGAGTGCAAGTGAAGGACAGCTTCTTGAAAGTTGTCCTGTGATGTCCAAATGTCACAGGGATACACACACACACACACACACACACACACACACACACACACACACGTGCACTAAAGGTAATTTAGAAACTAAACCAGTAGTATTACCGTCTATGGCTCTACTAGTCACATAAAGTAAAAAATATGCTGGGACTTTTAAAGTCCCCGGATGCCCCTCCTGGCCGCACGTCTCCATCCAGATTTAGCTCTTCTGGGATTTTTTTGTTTTTTTTTTTTGTTTTTTTTTCTTCTCTCATTGCTTTGCTTCATGCACTTATCCTTCACAGGATTATAAACTATCTCTGTCCTCTGACTTCTCTGCAGGTTTTAAGGTGTTACCTTTGCATTTAAGTCCAGAACTCACAAGGAATGGACTGTCCTTCATGTGTGCGGCGGGACTGGTGTTTACCTTTTCTCTTGGACTGCTTACTGTCCAAACAGTACTCACCAGTGCCTGGCCTGCCGGCATCACACAGTCCACCGCATGTGCCCGCTTCCGGACACTGCAGTCTGTTCTGCCGTGCCTTATACCCTGGGCCACGGCACACCCCAGCCTTGGCTAACTGCTTTCTGCCCAGCCTTGAGGAGCAGGCAAAGCGTTCATGCCTTGCTCTTTTGTTTGCACTCCACAGGACTACAAGAGATGCACCGGCCTGTGGCTTCCTTCATACAGGACACTAGGAACTCCATACTGGGTGGTGTCTATATTTTTATTCTAATTGTCCCAGAGTAGCGTCTCTTCACGGCTTCCTTACTAATGGATAAGGGCTGTGAGAATCTTTCATATACTTACTTTCTCTCCCTGTATCTTCTTTGACCAAGTATATTTCATGACTTTTGCCGATGTTTTCACACTTACTATTAATTTTATTTTTATATCTACCTAAATATACTGGAAACCACAACACAAATATATGAAATCCCAACTCACCACCTACAGGCCTCATTCTTTCAAGAATCTATAATTCCCTTTCCTGAATGTGAGAAATCTATTTTATCTTAGATCATTAATACATTATTCAACTATCTTTGGTATAGTTTATTACCCTCACAATATTTAATTTCTTCCTCAAGTCCATGACATGTGACCAGTCTCTCACGTCTGCCACTAGGCTCATCTCTGAAGCCTGCTCTTACTGCTTGGGTCCCAACAGACCACACGGGGATGCACCCGTTCATGGACACCCTCCTGTGCTTATGCAGGGTTTCCATTCCCACAGCGGGCTGCCCCTTCACAGGGACACCCATCATGCTTGACACTCGTGACATGGTAATCACATATCCACCAGAGATGACCTTACCCCACCCAGATTTGTCTGTATTACTACTTCACACTAGCTTACTGTTTAGAAATGTTAAGAATTGGGTATTTTCTTAACATTGAACTTTATGGACTTTTTGTTGTAGTTGTTTTGTTTTTCAAGACAGGTTTTCTCTGTATAACAGCCCTGGCTATCCTAGAACTCACTCTATAGACCAGGCTGGCCTCAAACTCACAGAGATCTACTTGCATCTGTTTCCCTGAGCTCTGGCATTAAAGGCGTGTGCCACCATGCCTAATTTGAACTTTTTGAATCATAAGTATTCTGCATATAAGCCTTGAGTTAAGAGATGTAGTTTAAAAATACTTTCTCTTAGTCTTGTCATTCCTTAGATTGTCTTGTCATTCCTTCAATGATGTCTTTTATAGCCCTAAGTTTTAAGGCAGAATAATTATTATTTTTTTTTCTTTTTGTTCTACCTCTAAGATAGTATAGTATTTGGCTGGGGTAGTGGTAGTGGGTATTCTGGTCTTCTGTTCATGTTTGTTTTGAGGTAAGATCTTGCTAGCATAGTCAGGTCTTAAAATTACAGTTCTTCTGCCTCAGCCTCCTGGGTGCTGGGATCATAGGGGTGCACTTCTAGAACTGCTTTCTTTGTCTTACTCTTGATAACAAAATGAATGCCCATAATGGCCATCACTGATAACAATATTTCTTGTAGATTTTAAAAATATCTACTTGCTGTTAGGGTAAAAAAGTTATGTACATTTCTGCTCAGACAATGGATTATTATAATAATTCATTGATTTTGATAACTGCATAAAAAGCTAGTAAGGAATGACATATTCTTTTGTAGAACCTTATGAAGATATTAAAAGAAATTCATATACAAGCAGGGAGGCAATGTGGTAAAGGATATAGGCTAGAGGGCCGATCACACCTGAGCTGTTATTTCAACCTTTGTATAAAACTCTATTTGTAAAGAGAGCTGTTGGGATGAAGGGCTTAGAGTAACTGGTGTGTTATCACTGTGTTGGGCCTCGGAAGTGCACTTGGTTTGAATGCTGACCTATCACTTAAATTTTAACTGGGCATCTGCTCCACAGTGGGCACCAAGCATCCAGAGGATGGATATACACAGCTTTGCCTTCAACCTTTATCAGGGTAGCACTGTATTTTAACACTGATATCTTCAACCACAGTAAAGTGGTGACATCAATTTTTAGACAGTCTTCTTTCCACAGAAAAGCTTTATTATTTTTCTACCTAAGCAGCAAGCTCATCAGCACGGCTCTATCATTCCGTCAAGGCTGCTGCAATGACACTCTGCATTATGAGTTACACGAGGTGTGAGCGAATGCCTGTAGCTTGACAGTAAGTAAAGCTTACGTCGGCGATCTAAGGCACGTATTATCCATTCGGTTTTGGGTTTCAGATGTTTTATATCCCTAAGTACTTTCCCCTTTGTTAATTAAACTGAAATTCCGAAGCATGTGAGACTGGTGCATCAAGTGGAACCGTGTTTTTATCTTGAACTGATTCTATCAGCTCACCGTGGAGTGACAAAGGGAACTGTTTAAATTGAATGTTTAATCAATCAATCTTAGACTATCAGATTGCAACTTGTCCTGGAATAATCTTTTTCTTTCATCCCCTACATACCCACCAGGGGAAGAGGAGGACCACTTTTCCTTGGAGCGACTTTAGAATCACTTTATGTAAGTCCTAGAAGACACGGCACTCTGACCGGTCTCAGCTTGTTCCTCTTGTCAGGCACACAGTTAGGATGCTGAGTCAAGAAAGTCACCATTAGGATGATAATTGCTGTGTCTCATGAACTCCCAGAGGCAGAAAAAAAATTATTTCCCTACTAAATTCTATCACATCATAGTTTAAATGCTATTTTTAAAGTACTGAAGTTATATATGAGGAACATAGTTTTGGTGGCTGATTTCAAATGTACCCTTGACTGAAAATGTTTACCAGAACATTACTTTCAGTTACTCTTCTTCCGACAGGCTGGGATGTGCTAGGCTGCACTGAGGAGAAATGCTCACTCAAGTTCACTCAATTTCAGAGGTTGGTGTTTACCATGAGGTCCGGGAAGCCAACAACTATGGTAGCGTGACTCTTTTCATCCGAGAGAATACGGTTAGGAGAGGCAATCTTCTGGCCCACAGCCGAGGTTAGGTTTTCAGATGACAGCTGATCACTTGAAACTTTATGAGGTATGCAGAACTCTGTTTCTGAAAAAAGGTTAGATACATTTCAGAAATGATATAATTTTAATACATTCCATGAATTACTATTATTATTCATTTTTGGTTATTTTGCAAGATTTCATTTTTAACAACTCAAACAACAAGTTTTGTTTTTGTTTTTTAAATATTTTAAACTACACCTGCCAGCTTTTGTCTGAGAAAATGGTTTTAATCATCAAAGCATCTTCCCAAAGTGAGTCCAAGCCCTTATGCAACCCAACAGTTGGCAGCAGTAAATATCCTCTTGAATCAAGGACCCTCGCCAGGGCTGGCGAACTGTGATGAATGGAGCAGAAGTTTTGATAAGATGGCAGCCTCTAGGGGAAAGATGCTAGCCCAGGCTAGACCTGGGACCTAACTATAGAAGATGCTAGCCAAGGCTAGATTCGGGACCTAACTATAGAAGTAAAAAATGAAGCAGACAAACAAGCCATTCAACAGTTAAACAAATCTCACTCGGAGTTTCAAAGCATGGCTTCCTGAGGAAGATCTGTAGGTGGACGAGTCTGCCTTCCTACCTCTGCTGCAGCATCCAAACTGTTTGGTTTGGTATTAGTGTGACACAGGCTGATGTTCTTGTTCCCCCGTCAGTCTGGAGGGCAGTGTATGTATAAACATACACACACATACACACACACACACACACAGCAGCAGCAGCAGCAGCAGCAAGTGCAGGGAGCACAGCATTTACCTTGTGTGACCCCAAATCCTGTGCTAGGCAGGTCTTCTTTCAGCATGTACAACTGACAAGCCCCGGTGTCCTCAGAACCAATGTGTGCAGGCTTAGTCAAAAGATACTTCCTGTAGACAAACAAGAAGCCTAACTTAATTTAAATCTATTTTATGTTAAATGTTTTCTTTTTCTAATCATTAGGATAGGTCAAGAAAAATTAGATTTTTTTTCCTCTCAAAGCTCCTAAGCATAATTTGTACCTTAAACATTTCATCACAAATTACCAAAAACTTTTTCAACAATACTATAAAGAGAAATACCAAATGATAACATAGTAAATACAAATTAAAAAAAAAATTCCTTTACAAGACAGATACAGTTATAACGGGGCCCACCCTTACTACCATTGAGCCCCCTCTCTTTGTTGTTGTTCTTGTGGAGGTTTTTTGAGACAGGGTATTGGTATTGGAATCAATTATTAGTTCAGGGTGGCCATGAACTGGTGATTTTTCCTGCCTCCATATTCTGCGTGCACTGCCACGCCCAGAAGTGAAGCTCCTGCTGTATATGAGTCTTGGATCAGGCAGCAAATGAAAGTATGGCCTCGGATTTGTGACCAGCTGAGACAGAAGTGCTTGTGACTATCATTGCCCATGTTTTTATTTGCTTTTAAGATTTCTAAAACAGGGGCTGGAGTGATGGCTCAGTGGTTAAGAGCACTTATTGCTTTTCCAGAGGTCCTGATTTCAATTCCCAGTAACCACATAGTTGCTCAAAACCATCTCTAATGGGATCAGATGCCCTCTTCTGCTGTGTCTGAAGAGAGTGACAGTGTAGTCATATACATAAAATAAATAAATAATTAAAAATATTTCTAAAACATAGACTTATCAGTACCCAGATACTGTTTTTTTGGAAGGCACGTTGCTTATCAGCAGAAAGTGCACTGCACTATACTTAGCCAGTGAATGCAGCATGTAAGGAAGACAGATTGAGATCCACCATGAAAATCCACCATGCATTCTTTATAAGGCAGGTGCAGAATGCTACCTTCCATAGGAAGTGTGTGGCCCATGAAGGGACTTAGCAGACATCACCATACCTACGCCCAGTAAGAACACAAAATGCAAAGAAGGAATGTCTAAGTGGGACCTGTGACAAAAAGGCACCAGCTCTAGGATGGTGGGCCCACCACTCAGGAAAGAGGATGGACGTGTGCTTTGTAGCAGCTTGGGTTTGGCAAGAACACAGTGAACGCTCGGTGTGCCACTAGGAAAGCCCCAAACACACGTGGGCCGTTCATAAAAGTCATCATTTTTACTGTTAATTTCCATGTCATACTCTGAGAAGAGACACAGAATACACTTTGACTTTTCCTTGCTGTGTTCTTCTAAACTTTACTTAGGAAGGCTGACAAACACAGAAACATAAAGATAAGGGAGAGCGACAGTAGACGAGGCTGGCCTCTGCGTGCTTCACAAGAGAGGACACCCTTAGGTTTACCCACTGGTTTGTTTCATTTTCCACAAGAAGCCATTTGTCCTCCGCTACAAGGAAAACTGTCCTGAGGTTGATGGGAAGTGAGATGGTGTGAGTTAGTCCTTCCAAGACATCCAGGACAATCAAATTATTCCTGAAAAAGAAGAAAATTATATCTGAAAGGACACGATGAGGATAATGTAATGTAATCATGTTACGATACAATATACAACCCAAAGATGCATATTTTTTAGACTAAGCAATGATAAAGGAACATGTTATTTTAGAAAACTGGTGTATAAAATTCTCAATATGTCAGGGTAGGTATAAGAAAAAAATAACAGGAAGTGACATCTGCCGTGTAGCAGGGCTGTGTTACA